>NW_026114609.1:124328-154605 GCF_025201925.1 Gopherus flavomarginatus | reverse complement strand
TCGTCGGATGCATGATCTTAAGAGAGCATCTGATCTGGCAAGAAATCCCTTCTCCAGGGTTGTGGTTGTGAAACCGTCATTTCTGTAGTGTTTATCTTTATGGCTCCCGCTTTTCTATTGTCAATCTGTCTGGTTCTCTAATTGTTTCTGTCTGCTGCAGAATTAATTTTGCTGGGTGTAAGTTAATTAGGGGAGTGGGATGTAATTGGTTAGAGAATTCTGTTACAATAGGTTAGAATTGGTTAATTACATTTCAGTAAAATGATTGGTTAAGGTCTAGCTGAGAATGTTACTGTATAAACTGGGGTCAAACAGGCAGTGGGCGTTGCTAACGGGAGGATGGGAATAGGGAACGGGGAACAGGGACACAGGCAAGGCTCTGCGGTGTTGGAGCTGGGAAGGGGGACATGGGGTAAACACTCTGCAGTGTCAGAGCTCATAGACTCAGAAGGGACCATTATGATCATCTAGTCCTACCTCCTGCACAACGCAGGCCACAGACTCTCACCCACCCACTCCTCTAACAAGCCCCTGACCTATGTCTGAGCTATTGAAGTCCTCAACTCGTTGTTTAAAGACTTCAAGGTGCAGAGAATCCTCCAGCAAGTGACCAGTGCCCTACGCTGCAGAGAAAGGTGAAAACCCCCCAGGGTCTCTGCCAATCTGCCCTGGAGGAAAATTCCTTCCTGACCCCAAATATGGTGATCAGCTAAACCCTGAGCATGTGGGCAAGACTCACCAGCCAGCACCCAGGAAAGAATTGTCTGTAGGGATGTGGGGTAAACACACTGTGGTGTCAGAACTGGGAAGGGAACACAGGGGAACAGACTCTGTCCCTGTATAGACATCAGCCTGACTGGTGTGAAGGGCTTTGGAATCTGCTTGCTTGGAAACTAACCCCAGTAAACATCCCTTTGTCTGTGCTTCCGACTTCTGGTCTTTTGCTGCTTGCTGTCTGTGTGACAAGAGCCAGGGAAGTGGGCAGGGAAAGCCAAAGCCCTCTAACAATGGCTCCTTGCTCTTCTACCTCCAGGCTCAGGGGTCAAGGATGGGCAGGACTCCAGGCTCTGCTTGAGGGATCCTGGCACAGGGGCTGGTGGGGCAGAAAGGATTGTAGATTCTGACCTGCACTCTGGAGAGGAGGTAATAAGTGAAGGGGCATTTTTGATTCCTACGCTGCTTCAACCTCCCCAGGGCTAGAATTCTACATTCCATAGGGCCAAACAAGGGGGTAAAGCCATTTGGCTAATGAAAACCAGTGTTCCAGGTGAGGCTTGAACTCACAACCTCAGCATAGCTCCTCTCAGCACTGTTCTATAAGTATGGTGCACTAACCAATTGTGCCACTGGAGCACCTGTTAAATACCAGTCTCTCAGTCCCCTAGGTTGATAAAGGCAAGGAGTCACCCCAAAACATTCTCAGTGGGATTAGGAGCTGGTATCAACAAGCATTGTACTTGGTGGGGTCGATTCTTCTTAAGGCTTCCAGGCACCATTTGACCCTTTTGTTCTTCCCTGTGTAATAACAGAGCTGACTGAGACTCACTGTAGAGTCTTGCTGCAGACCAACAGATCTGAAATCACTGATCACCAGGTCTGAGCATTAGTCCTGCTTTGGGACAGTGTCTCTCATGCAAGAAACTGCTGAGTCTGCGCTAGCAGTGAGGCTCCCTCACTAACAGCTGAAA
The DNA here is from genome assembly GCF_025201925.1 of Gopherus flavomarginatus. Lineage (NCBI taxonomy): Eukaryota > Metazoa > Chordata > Testudines > Testudinidae > Gopherus > Gopherus flavomarginatus. The sequence goes on along the minus strand of NW_026114609.1, from coordinate 152,917 downwards.
TCAGGGAGAGCTGTGTGAAGTGCAGGGCCCCAGGGGTGCCTGAACAGGGGCGAACAACACCCCAGGACTTTTCAAAATGGGAGGGCTCTGCCTTGCCACTTTGTAATGACCGTAAGGGTGAGTGAGGGTGGGGAGGGGGCCGAGAGCAGTGAGCAGGAGGAGAGGTCTTGGGGGAATAGGCAGCATAGGACTGGAGGTGAGCTGGGGCAGGGAGCTGGGGGGTGCAGGGAGAGGGCTGCCCACAGCAAGTAAAGGGGGTGGGGGCATGCAGGGGAACTGCTCCCTGTCCCAGCTCACCTCTGCTCCGTCTTCTCCCCTGAGCACGCTGCCCCAGCTCTAATTCTCCCCCCCTTCAAGGCTTGCCGCACTAAACAGCTGATTAGCACCGCAAGTCTGGGAGGCAGGAGAAGTGCAGTGGCGCCAGCGTGCTCAGGCGAGAAGGCAGAGCGGAGGTGAGCTGAGGTGGGGAGCTGCTGCAGGGGGGGCTGCCTGGCTCTTTGCCATGGCCCCCGCCCCTGCTACACCCCAGCCCTGCCCCCACCCGCACTCACTGCATGGTCCATTCCTCTGGCTCCCAGCCATGCTGCCGGCGAGTGCTGTGGGGTGGTTCCCCCCTCCCCCCAAACTTGGGAGCCAGGGGAGCAGAGCAGGCTGAGGCCCCAGGCCTGCATGGGGGGAAGCAGAGGGGGGCTGGCCCCAGGCCTCTGTGGGGGACAGGGGGCTGGCTACTTCCTGCAGGAAGTGGAGTGACCCGGCCCCAGCCTGCTATTGCACAATCCCCAGCCACGCCGCACAGCGTGCCCCGAGAGGGAGTGGGGGGCCAAGCAGATGATCCAGCACGAGGGGGTCATTCTCATTGGTAGCTGTCCAGTGGCAGTGAGTTCAACAGGCCTTGGCACATGCTGTGTGGGGCAGAAGGTCCTTGTATTTGGAGCAGTGGGAGTGAACTGCGTGCAGTTGTGTCTCTGAGCACAACTGTGAATGTTATGTGTGGGGGGGGTTATTGTGAGTGTGGCTGGGAGTGTGATTGTTTCTCTCTTTGGAGGTTGGACTAACATGTCCCTCTGGGTGTGTTGTGTGTGAGTGTTCTTGGGATTGTGTGAGTCCCTTTGTGTGTGTGTGTGTGTGTGTGTGTGTGTGTGTGAGAGAGAGAGAGAGAGAGGGAGAGTCACTTGCTGCAGAATACAAAATCCTGCAAAGCCATTTCCTACTGGTTAGCGCAGCAACACACTGATACAGTGTCACAGATGCACACACACACACAGAGCAGGGCTCAGCAGAGGGCAGCAAGGACACACACGTCTCCCCTGGGCCAGCTTGGACAATTGTCCATCACTACTCGGCACAGTGCTGGTTCCCCCAAAACGGGGGTGGGCAGTGACCCGGCAGAGGGGGCAGATGTGCTGGATCTGTAAAAGCAGCAAGGAGTCCTGTGGCACCTTATAGACCAACAGATGTATTGGAGCATGAGCTTTCGTGCGTGAATTCCCACTTCGTCAGCTAGATTCAGAAGGAAGCACTTTGGGAAAATCAGTCAAGGCCCTTGGCAGAGCTGGGACACAGACCCAGTGACCCCTACACCACCCTGGGAGGGCAGTGGGGTTTAGTGGTCAGAGCAGGGAGGGGCTGGACACCAGGACCCCTAGGTTCTATCCTTGGATCTGGAAGTGGAAGGGGTCTAGAGCAGGGGGACTGGGATCCAGGACTCCTGGGTTCCATAGGGGAGACTGTTTTTCCCCCTGCTTCCCTCCCTAGAGATCCCAGCCCAGCCCCCTAGTGGAGACTGAGCAGGAGTGGGGGGAGTTGTTCTCCCACTCTGGAGTTATGATTCAAACTCCTCCCCCAGGGACTGTGACATCACAGAATCTGCCACCCCCCAACATAGAGAAAACTAGTGGGGTTAGAAGGGTTCTAACTGCAGACACCCCTTGTCATTGCAAAAAGCCCCCAAACCTACTTGCACCTACAAAACACCCTCTCAGGCTATACACCCCCTGCTAGGACAGGACCTCTTGCTCCCACCCCTTTTCTTATCACCACAAGCTGCTCCCAGCCAGGCACCATACCCCATTTACACACCTTTTGTCACTACGTAGCTCAGTGGCAATCACTGCCTGAAGTGACTCCGGTGCAGGCACTCCCCACACGAACTCCCCACACCGGATTCTGTCCACACACAGAGAATTCTCTCTGCCCGGCTCCTTCGGTTCATCTCGCTGCTCTCCCTACTGCCGCCAGACACTGCTCATCTGCATAACCCCGCCCATGGACATGTGACACCTTCTGTCCTGCTGGTTTCAAGTGAGTGAGTTGCCCTTGGGGAGTGAGCAGGTCACAGCACGTCACAGCCCCAGCGCACGTCACAGCTCCAGCCAGGGCCGGCTCCAGGCACCAGCTCAGCAAGCAGGTGCTTGGGGCGGCCAAGGGGAAGGGGCGGCACGTCAGGCTCTTTGGCAGCAATTCGCCAGCAGGTCGCTCGGTCCCTCTCGGAGGGAAGGAGCTGCCACCGAATTGCCACCGAAGAAAAAGGCAGCGCAGTGGAGCTGCCACCGAATTGCCACCGAAGAATAAGGCAGCGCAATGGAGCAGCCACCGATTGCGATCGTGGGTTGTTTTTTTTTTCCCCGCCGCTTTGGACGGCAAAAATCCAGCCCTCGCCCCAGCACGACACAGCCCCAGCACACATCATAGCACGTCACAGCCTGGGGCAGGGAGATATTGGGGGAGGGGATGAGGGGAGAATGGGGGACGGAGAGACCCAGCCTTATAGACCCATAGGGGCAGGGAGATATTGGGGGAGGGGATGAGGGGAGGGAGAGACCCAGCCCCATAGACCCATAGGGGCAGGAGATATTGGGGTCAGGAGGAGAGGACAGGGGGTTGGCAGAGACCCAGCCTGGAGTGCAGGGAAAATGAGGTGGGGTGGAGGGAGGTGGGGAACAGAAGAGACATGTGGAGTGGTGAAATGTTGGTCCAGGGAAACTGAGTCAGTCCCAGGACATGCTGTGCAGGGGGGAGCACAGGAGCAGGGAGAGAGACCCAGCCCCACAGAGCCCAGGAGGGATATTGGGTGCAGGGGAGGGGATGGAGGGATGAGAGACCCAGGGCCATAGAACTCCCCTGGCTCCCAAGTTTGCGGGGAGGGGGGAACCACCCCATAGCACTTGCTGGCGGCATGGCTGGGAACCAGGGGAGTGGACCAGGCTGGGGCTGGGTCACTCCACTTACCATGCAGTGAGTGCAGGGGCAGGAGGGCAGGACTGGGGCGGAGCAGGGGCAGGGGCCATTGGGAAGAGCCAGGCAGCCCCTCCTGCAGCATCTCCCAGCCCCAGCTCCCCACTGCTCTGCCTTCTCCCCTAAGCATGCTGGCACTGCTCCACTTCTCCTGCCTCCCAGGCTTGCGGTGCCAATCAGCTGTTTAGTGCGACAAGCCTAGGAGGGGAGGAGAATTAGAGCAGGGGCGGCGTGCTCAGGGGAGAAAACAGAACAGAGGTGAGCTGGGACAGGAAGCGGTTACTCTGCACGCCCCCGCCCTTGTTACTTGCTGCGGGAAGCCCTCTCCCCGCACGCACCCAAACCCCCTCCCCAGCTCACCTCCTCTCCACTGCCTCATCTGAGTGTGGCTTTTGGTTCCCCCAACCACTTGGCACCCTAGGCAGCCGACTAGTTCGCCTAGTGGTTGCACCGGTCCTGGACACTGCCTATCAGCAAGATTCCTCCTCCTCCTCCTCAGTAAGATTAAATCTCCGCACCTAGACAGCTGGTGCATCTGCTGCACCACAGTTCCCCATGCCTGAGCCTCCCTGCCAAAGCCCTGCACCCGGCTCCAGAGAATTAAGTCTCACATCTCACTGGGAACTCCACTTCTTGTGCTCAGAGAGTCTCGGCCCCCCTCAGTAGCTGACCTGAGAAACACAGTGTCTGCAAAATCAGCAAAGAGTTGTGTGGCACTTTATAGACTAACAGACATATTGGAGCATGAGCTTTCGTGGGTGAATCCCCACTTCGTTGGATGCATCAGTGTTTGCCTTTTCCAAAGAAGTGCCTGGAGGGCCTTTTTTTATGTGACCCCGTGGCCTAATGGATAAGGCATCTGATTTCGGATCCGGGGATTGAGAGTTTGAGTCCCGTTGTGCTTGTGCAGCTTTACCTTTGGGCTAAAAGTCCTGCTCCCTTCAGGGCTGAAACCTCTTCTTGGCTGCTCAGGCCAATGCTCTGACTGCAGCTAGAGCCCTGGGAAGGAGTTGGGGGGAATGGACATCACAAAGGCTGGGGCAGGAGCCCCAGGTGCTTCCAGTCTAGCCTTTACCATTCCTGACTTGCCAAAGAAAATGGGCGGCTGCCCGGGCTAGTGTGTAGAGCAGTTTCCCTCTTCCAAATGTGTGCCAGCCCCTGTGCTTGAGGTGGTTTGCTACATGGAGCCTGGGTGTTTCTCTGCTTCTCGCCAGCTGGAGAAAAGCCTCTTGGGGTAAAATCTCCTGCCCCACTGCAAAAGTGAGCACCTTGAGTGGGAATGGTAAGAGGCCCCACCACGGGGGCTGGCCCTGCTTTCCTACCATCTTCGATAACGGCCACAGAGCATCAGCAGCTGCCTCACATGCTGGTCTGTGGGTGGCCTTCAGTGGGTGTTTGGCACAGCAGGGAGCAGGCTGGCTGAGTGTTTTTGTGCCTGTCTGAAGGCCACACATAGGCATGGTCCTGCCCGCCTCTTTCCCTGTCCTCGGTTGTTGTGTGGCTTTTAAGCCTTCCCTTGGAGCTGTCAGCGCCAACCGCCTCTGCTCTAGGTGCCCAGAGGAGAAGAGGTGTGCTGGGCTCCAGCCTGGGAAGCCTGGCCCTGGCACTCCTTCCTTGAAATGCCATGTGGGCAAGAGGAAGAGCTGCAGCTACAGGGACCAAAGTTGTGGACATCAGATGAAGCAGCAAGAAACCCAACCATCAGGTCAACCGGCAGGAATCTCTAGCCAGACTGTTAAGTTCTAGGACCCCACCCTATAGCGGCCAGCTGGACCAAAGACCTATCTCCAATGGGCATCAGTGACCCATGAGGAGGAGAAAAAAACCTTGCTGAAGTTTACCCAGGTTGAAGGTAACTATACACATTGAGCTCCAAGGCTTTGCAGCAAACTACAATATCTGCAGGAGGTCCCACTGGGATTTGAACTCTGATTTCAGGCTTCAAAGTCCTGAGTGCTGCCCATTACTCCATGGAAGCTGCTCCCATTTTGTTTTCTAGACCCCCATGTCTCTCGGCTGGCTGGTTTGCACTCTGCACTTATTGTTTCCCACCAGCGGCTTCCTCTTGCAGGACTCTCTCTCCTTCTCCAGCGACTGTGGTCCTGCACTATGGGATCAGTGGATCCTCCCCTGAGTCCCCACATCCCTCTACTTGGTCTCCATTCCCTGCAGGCTGCAAAAATGTCAGGGGAGGCCACCCCTCCCTTCACTCGGTGCTCCCGCTCATATCGGCCAGCTGCAGCCTCATCTCCTGGAACTCGGGCAGCTGTCACTTGATCCGGTTGTACAGTCACAGGATGACTGGCTCCCCAGCCTGGATGCACTTGTGGAAATCCCACAGGCAACACTACAGGACTAGGCACCATTGGTTTCTTTGATATTGCGGTGTTTGCCTGACTGCTGGAACAAAGCCGCCAACTCCTCCCTCACCGACTCCCGTCAATCCCTCTGGTTGCCATAGAACCCTCTGATGCTTTCCCGTTCTGCCAACAACGCCAGGCTTAGCCCCCCTGCTCCTTTATCTTGCAAGCTCTGGATGTTCAGCTTCCAATATCCTCTGCCCTGGGTCAGGGACAGGGGCAGCTCCAGGCACCAGTGCAGCAAGTGCATGCCTGGGACGGCAAGCTGCAGGGAACGGCCTGCCAGTCACTGTGAGGGTGGCAGTCAGGCTGCCTTCAGCAGCATGCCTGCAGGAGGTCCTCTGGTAATGCAGATGTGGCCTCTCTCCTGATTCCTGAGGAAAAGAACCTTTCCAGGAAATGGCCATGGATTCTAGGAATACTCATGTGGCTGGTGGAGAAGTACCACGAATCATTTGGCTCCTGGCACACAAGGCAACTTAAAACTGGGTGCCTGGACAGGGTCTTGAACCCTGGATCCTCAGATTAAGAGCTTGATGTGCTACCAACTGAGCTAGTTGAGATCATCTTCACCATTCACCACAAGAGCTAGCAGGTAGGCAAAAGAGAGGCAAAAATTGTCCCCAGAACCACTCCTCTATTTCTGCACAGCCACTGACTGTCAGCAGGATTCCTCCTCCTCATCCTTTCTGTGCCTCAGTGTGACTAAATTTCCACACCTAGACAGCCAGTCCGTTCACTGCACCCCAATCCCCCATGCCTGAGCCTCCCTTCCAAAGCCCTGCACCTGGCTCCATAGAATTAAGTCTCACGTGTCGCTGGGAACTCTACTTGTGTCCAGAGAGTCTCAGCCCCACTCAGTAGATGACCTGAGAAACACAGTGTCTGCCTTTTCCAAAGAAGTGCTTGGAGGGTCTTTTCTTATGTTACCATGTGGCCTAATGGATAAGACGTCTGAGGGTGCATCAGAAGATTGAGGGTTTGAGTCCCTTGGTGGGTGTGTTTCTGCAGTTTTACTATTGTGCTAAACGTCCTGCTTCCTTCAGGGCTGGAACCTCTTCTTCGCTGCTCAGGCCAATGCTCTGGCTTCAGCTAGAGCTAGAGCCCTGGAAAGGAGCTGGGGGTTGGGTGTCACAAAGGCTGGGACATGAGACCCAGGTGCTTCCAGTCTAGCCTTTGCCCTTCCTGACTTACCAAAGAAAGTGGGCGGCTGCCTGAGCTAGCATGTGCACCTGTCTCTGTGCTGGAGGGTACTTGCTACATAGCGTCTTAGGAGCCTGGGTGTTTCTCTGCTTCTTGCCAGCTTGGGAAAAGCCTCTTGGGGTAAAATCTCCTTTCCCACAGCAAAAGTGAGCACCTTGAGTGGGACCAGTCAGAGGCCACACCATGGGGGCTGGTCCTGACCCTGCTTTCCTACTATCTTCTGATGTTGGCCACAGAGCATCAGCAGCCACCCTGCATGCTGATGACCTTCAGTGGGTGTTTGGCATGGCAGGGAGCAGCCTGGCTGGGTGTTTTTGTGCCTGTCTGAAGGCCACACCTAGATATGGTCCTGCCCTCAGTTGCTCTGTGGCTTTTAAGCCTTCCCTTGGTGCTGTCAGCACCAGCTGCCCAGAGGTGTGTGGGGTCACTTTTACAGATGCCCCTTCCCTGGTACTGCTCTTGCTCAGCTGCACAGAGGAGTTTTCATCCCCAACCCCTGCTTAGCAGCCCTCTGGCACCATTCCTGAGGGCTGCCCTGCCTCACTTTCTTCCCACCATGTTGGGAAAGACAACTCTCATCATTAAAGGTCAGATGGGCCAACTAGGGGCAAGTAAGCCCCTTCTGTGTTTTCCTACTGCAGATCCCAAGGTCAGGAACTCACCTTGGGTGGAGGCACTGCTGTGCTCGCGGAGGGCAAGCCATCTCTGCACAAAGCATAATGACAGAGCTTGCCAAAGCCCAGGATTGAACCAGGGACCTTTAGATCTTCAGTCTAACACTCTCCCAACTGAGCTACTGGAACAGTAGCTGCCACCTCACCCTTGGCTCCAGGCTGTGAGAAATGCTCATTGCCTGGCTGCATGGGCGGATGTTGCTCCGTGCTCTGGAGAGTGTCTGTATTGGTCTTTCAACCCCTCGTCTTCAATGAGACAGTCTGGTAAGGTCCCAAGTGTCCCCTCCGGCCTGGCAGCTGACAGTCTGTGCACACATCAACCCCCCTGCCAGCCCCACAGGCAGCAGCAGCGCCAGACCCCCCCCAGCACCACAGGGGCACTCAATGCACTTCCTGTGGGGAAATGGCTCCTTAGTGTCCAGTTGCTAGAGTGAGAGTCAGGAGAGGGCAGTGTCTGGCTCACCTTGGGGGAGAGAAGAGACCTGATGAGTGCGAATCTCTCTCAGCCTCCCCCGCAATGCTGGTCAGTTGTATTGTCACTGTGACAGTCAGTGCTTCCCATCAGGGCCGGCCCTAGAGGAGTCCGGGACAAATCCCATGGAGTCACTGACTTAGCTCCTTTCACACACTAGAGAGAGGAGCAGAACCAGGGCTATGGCTGATCTATGGGGCACTAGGTGAGTGGCAGAGGCTACAGGCACTGAGAGTTTTCCTGACACCTCAGGGACACAGTGTGAGGTGGTGTCCCAGGGATCTCTATGAAAGGAGCAGAAGAGGATTTACTTGGGGTGGGGAGAGACTTGAGAGTGTCTCAGGGGGTTGTACACAGGGAATTGCCCGGATAAGATACTGGCTAAAACACAGGCCTCGCTGTGAGCAGGATTTGAACCTGCGCAGGGGAACCCTATTAGATTTTAACTCCAACACCTTAACCACTTAGCCATCAAAGCTGAAGTGTAAAAGTGCCTCAATGCCAGAGAAACTGGTAAAGAATCACAATGACCAGGTGTGAAGTCATCTGAACTACAGAATTCCCACCCCAAACCTGGCTCCCAAAGCACAGGGGGGATTTGGGTTTGTTCTCTTTGCTTAGCCATGTTCAGTCGCACAGAGAGCGCGTTTAAAAGTCTCCCCTCCCACAGAGCGGGAATAGGAAATGATTCTCAACTTGAAGCCTGATGTGAATGAGGATGTCTGGACCACAGGGCTAGGGACTGACCTTTGCTATAGAAACCAGTGACATATGGAACCAGGCTAAGGAAAATGTTGCCTGGAATCAATAACTCGATTAGCAGCAGTATTGTGCAGAGAAATGTCTCACAAGAGGAGACAGCACATTGGTGGTTTGGTAGCAGAAGTCACAGCTACAGCAGGGGAGGTCTAGCTTTAGTTTCTGGCCAACAGAGGAAGGAGTTTGATTATCTCCAAATTTCAGTAGAAAAATTCAGACCCAAACTGTGTGTGGTGGGAGTTTCTCTGGTTTCGTTTGTTTTTCTCATTTGAAATGTCCTTGATCATTTTTCTGGGAAAACTATTTGGACAACGCAAAGTAAGAGTTAGAACAATTACAAATCTCCATGGGAGTAAAGGGGGTCTCTCAGCACCAGGGGAGGGGTGGAGATTTTCATGGAAGGGAGTTGAGGAGATAAATGAGAGGCTTTTGCTCCAGCAAAGGGAGTGGCTTGGCAGTTTCATTTTTACCAAGTGAATCCCCCCGCACACACACACACTGCTTCCCTGCTGCTGCTGCCCCAGCTCAAATCTCACTGACACCCCCAGCATGTGACCTACAACTTCCTCCTGACAAAGCCCTTATCTATCAGAGACAAAATCCCCTCATCTGCCCCTTCTCCCAGCTCAGCCCTCTGCCCCCAGAGCCCAGGACAACCCAGACATAGCCATGCCGGGGGGTCGGGCTTAATCTTCAAGGTCGAGCGCAAAACCTTCAGCCGGGGACGTTTCGCTCCCTTCGCACCTCGGCCCAAGCGGCAAGGGAGAAACAGACGAGACACGCCGGCTGGAAGACACCTCTCTCCCACTTCTCTATAGCCTTCTGTGATGTTATTAATATGAACTGGGACCGTAGGGATCATTGTTGCCACCACTGTTATATATGTGCAGCAAATATTGTGCAAAGGTTGTCGTGTGAGGTGTCTATGAAAAGGTTATGATTTGCTGGTTATAATTATGCTGGCTGTATGTGTGTTCCATTTTTGTGTTTGAAGTTATGAATATGGGCTATGTACTTGTATCTCAAATGTATTTGATTCCAAGTAGCCTCAGTGTCATCAGCCCCCAACTCCTTCAGGAGTCCATAGCAAAGAGACCCACAATCCTGGACTCCCTGGGAGGTGCCTCCCATACTCCCCCCCAACCCAATGGCACATCAAGGATTAAAGTGGCAGCATCTAGTGTCAGTGGAGGTCGGTGGCTCAGGCCAGACACCTGAGCTGGGGACCCACCCCCATAGCACTGCTCGAGGGCCTGGGCCCGGAGTGTTCACAGCCCCTTCCTTACCCCTCCGAACCCAGCCAGGCTCCTCACCTGGAATAAAGCAGAAGCGACCATCAGCCTCGCTGCTGTCCAAGTCCCAGGCGCTGCTGTTGTCCCACAGGAAGCGGGCCGAGCTGCTGGGGCTGGGAGAGGGATCCTCCACCTCCTGCCCTGGGAAGGCTGGAAGGTCCCCACTGACCGCGCAGGGCGATGCCTCCTGCTGGAAATCGGGGCTGGACTCCTGGGGCAGCTGCTGCCCACACAACAAGCCCCGGAACCACCCTGCCCGGTTCCGCTCCTGGGCTGGGTCCTGCCTGCCCAGCTGCATCCTGGCCCAGCTCCATTTTGGCCTTGACAGTGCCTCTCCCACCTAGGCGCCTGCACCGGGAGCAGGTTTCCTCTTCGAGAAGGCTGGGCACTTCCACCTCCTGGCCCGGCCGAGAGCTCCTTCCCCACCATTGGGGACGGTGGGGCCGCTCCGCTCCTGGGGAAGATGGCAGCTGCTTCCCACAGGCTCTGGGGCCGCCTGCAGAGCCTTCTTCCTGAACATCCTCAGGTGCCTGGCCATCCTGGAACCGAGCGGTGAGCAGACGTGAGTCTGGGGTCAAGGCAGCCTCTCACTAACCAACTTGTTTGGTCTCTCCCCATCCCTGCTCCAGCCAGGGACTGCCTTATGAAAGGAGACTCAAAGAGCTTGGCTTGTTTAGCCTGGCCAAAAGAAGGCTGAGGGGGGATATGCTCGCACTATATAAATATTTCAAGGGGGTTAACGTTAGGGAGGGAGAGGAATTATTTAAGCTTAGTACTAATGTAGCCACGAGGACGAATGGGTATAAACTGGATATTAGGAAGTTTAGACTTGAAATTAGACGAAGGTTTCTGACCATTAGGGGAGTGAAGTTCTGGAATAGCCTTCCGAGGGAAGTAGTAGGGGCAAAAGACTTTCCTGGCTTTAAGACAAAGCTTGATAAGTATATGGAGGGGATGTTATGATAGGATCGTTAATTTGGGCAATTGATCTTGAATTACCCCCAGACAGGTCTGCTCAGTGGTCTGCGGGGAAATGTTGCATGCGATGGGTACTGAGTTGCTGCGGAGAACTCCTTCTTGGGTGCTGGCTGGTGACTCTTGCCCACATGCTCAGGGTTTAGCTGATCGCCATATTTGGGGTCGGGAAGGAATTTTCCTCCAGGGCGGATTGGCAGGTGCCCTGGAGGTTTTTCGCCTTCCCCTGCAGCGTGGGGCACGGGTCGCTTGCTGGTGGTGTCTCTGCAGCTTGAGGTCTTCAAACCATTTTTGAGGATTTCAATAACTCGGTCCTGGGATAGGAGTTGTATAAAATTGGATGGGTGGGGTTCTGTGGCCTGCCTTGTGCAGGAGGTCAGACTAGATGATCAGATTGGTCCCTTCTGACCTATGAGTCTATGAGTCTATGAGAGCAGCTCCTCCTCCCCCCCACAGGGGTGCAGGGAGTGCAAGCTACACACACTGGCAGGAGATCATTGCATGATCTGCTTCCCCTCAACCTTCCCCCTCATGATCCCTGGGGCTGCAAGAACCGGGGAGTCTCGTCCTTTTCAAGCACTGGGGTCAATCACAAAGACTACTGCTCACTTTGGACAAGCAGCTCCCTCCTGCCAGCCCAGGACACACTCACACTTCCTCCCACCCATCCCCCGCCCAGGCTAGAGAAGGAACAGAACCCAGGAGTCCAGACTTCTCCTAGGAAACCATTCCCCACTTCAAAGTCCCTAGACATAGCAAGGCCAGGGCCCCTTCGTTTCCCATTGATTTCCATGCTCAGCAGCTCACCGGGTCTGGCCCAGCTCAGAGACTCTCAGCCTGGGGAACAGTCTCTCACAAGGGAAGGGCTGGGAGCCCCTTGCTGGGATCTTGCAAAACACGCTGGAGACGGCTCTGGAGAAGCCCCTCCCCAGTCTGAGAGTGAGGGGCTCCTGGGGGCTGTTTGCAAATCTAATGTCCTTTGGGAGAGATTCTCTCCCCCTCTTTCTACCTCTCCCCAGACAGACAGGGGATGCCACCATGGAGCCCTAATGCCACTCACTTGCTCTGGTGATGAAGCGATGGATGGAAGATGTTCAATGTCATCCCTCGCCCTTCTCCTCACTCTCCAAGCCCAAGACAGGCTGGAGAGGAGGGTGGTGACCTGAGGAGTTACCCTGCCCAGCCAGCAGGCAGGGTGATGACACTGGGTGATCAGCTGCCTGTGAAAACAAGAGTCTGTCTTATTGCCAGGGAAAGGAGAAACTTGGCCAGCATCAGGGAGTGCAGAACATCACCCTAGTGCAGGGGTGACAGCACCTCCGGGATCCTGAAATCCCAGCACTTTACACACCTTCCTGGAGCCTCCCAATCCCCCTGGGCTGTTGGGACTGCACCCCCAACCCTACTGATGAGAAACAAGCCTGGGGAGGGGAAGCTACTGACTCAGGGTCACACCAAGTGTCAGAAGTATGGATGGGACCCAGCAGTCCTTCTTTCCAGGCCCCTTTGCTAGCCACTGCTGCACACTCCCTCTCACAGCAGGAAATTGCAAGCAGGCTCTCATGGCTGCTCCCCCTGCCTTTGAGAGGGAGTGTGCTCCACTGGAGACACTGGACCAGGGGACTGGGAGTCAGGACTCCTGAGTTCCATTGATGGGATTTCATACTTTCCCGCTATTGAAAAGTGCTGGGAGAATCTCCCAGACAACGCTGTTCTGACAGTGCTAATCAGCATCTGACCATTCAAGGGCAGAGCGCACTGCCCAGGAGGAGGAGGAGTGTTTGGCTCTTGGGTTTCACTTCATCCCAGTCTAGAGAGAGGGGCCCAGCCATGGAGTTTGTCTCAAGAAGACCAATTCTCCAGTTTGTTAAGGGCATTTTGAATTCCAGTCCTGTGATCCAAAGTGCTTGGTGTCATTTGCAAATTTTAGAAGCATGCTCTCCGCTCCATTTTCCAAATCAGTAATGAAAATATTGAATAGTACCAGACCCCGGACTGATCCCTGCCAGACCCAACAGGTACACCCTCTCTGTTGGACAGCCAGACATGAAGAAGGGCTCTTGGAGTCTGGGCTTTCAACCAGCTCTGCACCCACATCACACTGATTGCATCTAGACCACATTTCCCTCGTTTGCTTGTTAGACTGTCCTACGGGACTGTGTCAAAAGCCTTAGTAACACCGAGCTAGATCCCATCTACTGTTTACCCACCTCCACTAGGCCCGGAACCTTGCCGAAGAAGGAAAGAGGATTAGTTTGGAATGATTTGTTCCTGACAAATCCATGCTCACTAGTCCTAAGAACCAAACTATCCTGTTGGTGCTGCTGACAAACTGATAGTTTAAGAATGTACTCCAGTATCTCTCCAGCTATGGAAGTGAGGTGAGCTAGTAAGTCTCAGAGTTCTCTTTGTTCCCTTTTAAAGATAGGTCCTGTCTTGTTCAAGGGTGGGAAGATGTTCTTCTTCAGGGATCTCAGACGAGAACTGGAGCACAAAACCTGGTTTGTTAAGGCCACAAAAACAGAGGCAGGAATCTCTTCTCTCCTCCTGGCAAAGAACCCCAGGTACTTGAGAGATAGGGACACACACCCATGAATGGGCTTTAAAAAAGGCAGTGGTTAAAAAGTTTTGCCCCAACCATTTCTTGTTTCCACAGACTAGACATTTTAGCAAACTTTAGAATTCCTTGGTGCTAAACACCGTGAAACTCCCCTTTCTCCTTCACAGAGGGTTTTAACGCCCCTTATCTCACTCAGGCTAAGGAATGCCCAGAGTTTGAGAACTGTCCCTGTTCCCATTGGACAGAGGGGGAGGAGCCTGAGTTCCAGAGAAGGGAAGTGACCTACCCAAGGGCCTACACAGCAAGGCGGTGGCAGAGCCAGAAAGAGAAGCCACCGGTCCTGACTCCTGTTCTAACAACCAGGAAACCCCCACTCCCCAGAGGCAGGGATAGAGCTCAGGAATTGAGATAGTGGAGAAATTTAATTGAAACCATTTCTATCAGAAAATTCCATTCAGACTAAACCACTTTCTTTCTTGAAATCGAAATAAATGGGATGAAAGTTCTTTGCAAAAATATTTTGTTGCAAAACAAAAGCATCTCCTGTTTGTCAGAGTGTGTTAAATTGCCTCGTTGCACACAAAGAGGAGACACTTAGATTACAAACATGAGTTAAGATGTTTCACTCTGAGCTAAGTAGTTGCTGCTCTTAACAATTTCAAAATGAAAAAATACAAATAAAAGAGACTATTTCAGCTATTCTATTATGTCATAATCTGCTCAGAGTAAACGTGATAGGACACCTCATATTATGCACTACTCCTAGTGACACTCTCCAATGGATCCCCATCCTCCACCCACCGTGAGGTAGGTAGGAGCGGATCATTACTATCCCTACTTGAAAGAGGGAGAAGCTAAGGCTGAGAAAGGAGAATTAACTTGTTTTAGGTCACACAGCCAGCCAGTGGCAGAATTGGGAATAGGACCCCAAGAGCCCTGATTTTCAAAGTAACCATCAGATCTTGAATTGCAAACATTGACTGACTTGAGTAAAGTGCTCTCAAATGAGCTGCAGACCAACACTGCACAGTAATTATTCTGCAAGTATTTTAGGAGAACTGCAATGTTAGAGAGAATCATGAACTGCTCAGAGACTATTAATGCACCGAAGCAGCAGAATTAATCAAACATAATTGGTTCTGACTTATTTCCTTGGTCTTCAAAGAGAGCAACAAGGACCTGAGTCTCCTCCCTGTCAATAACCCCCTGCTCAGCCAATCAGGGTAGAGACTGAGAACAGGAGGCCGAGGGTTTTCACCAGAGAGCCCAAAGGATGGCCCAAGTCACCGGTGGGGATCACTGCCCGAGCACTATTTCAGCTCCACATTTCTGGGTGGACCTCCCACAGTGTGTGCTGCCGAGCACTCCCTCACAACACACACACACACACACACACACACACACACACACACAGCTCCTGGTGTTGGGAGGGGAACAACTGAAAGGACAAAAGAAGAAAGAGACAAAGAGAAAGGAGGGAGGGAGGGATGGAGGAAAAGGTGAAATAAAAAGGACAAACTCTAATGTCCCCAGTGATTCTAAAGGACAAAATCCCAGGTGCAGAATAAAATTCTGTGTCCTTAAACTTGTATTTTCCATGCCTAGATTTCAACTGTCAACAGAGAGATCAGACTGAACAGGTTTTAAACCTTGAGGAGGCTCTTACCTTCTAAACAGGGACATCTGTTTTCTAGTAAAATCACAAAAAGGGAAGGAGAAAACTCAAAAGAGGTTCCTCCTGGCGCTCACGTCCGTGAACATGAATACTCTCTCAGTCCTCAAAGAGAGACTTGGAGAAGGAGACTTGCTGATGCAAAGCCACAGGGGTCTCTGAGGTTTCCCCGGCCCTTCGCCCCTGTCCTGCCTGGCTGATGTTGCATCTTTCTGTGAGGTCACCACCTCCCCACCACCTTTGACCAATAGTTTGAGTTCCTGAAAAAGGCCTTTGTGATGTCACTGCCATACCCCTCCCTTGCTGTGATAATGTCCTGCCCCTGCCCAGGCACTTTGGAGGTTTGTGCTACTCCCTGTGGATCACCCCACTCAAGGAGCATTCGTTCTAGGAAGCAAGCTGGCTAGACAGTAGTACATCAGACGCTGCTCCCAGCGCTATACTCAGTTTTTCAGAAATTAGTCAACTTTATGGCCAGAAGAGACCATTAGAGCATCTAACCTGACCCCCTGCATATCGCAGGCCTCCTGTATGACACAATAGCTACTTTGGGGGCAAACACATTCCACAAACGCATCTAGTTTTCATTAGAAGACATCAGGAGATGGCAAATCCACCACTTTCCTTGGTAGCTTGTTCCTGTGGTGAATCATCCTCGCTGTTGCATATTTGTGTCTTATTTGTAATATGAATTTGTCCCTTTTCACCTTCCAGCCATTGGGTCTTGTTATGACTTTCTCTGCTAGACTAAAGAGCCCTTTCATACCCAATCTTTTCTCTCCATTAAGGCCCTTCAACACTTCAATGAAGTCACCTTTCAATCTTCTTTTGATAAGCTAAACAGGTTGAGCTCGTTCAATAGCTCACTAGAAGGCATTTTTCTCCAGCCCTCAGAACATTTGTTGGCTCTTTGCTCATCAGAATCCTGAACCCCAACTGGATGTGGTTCTTGTTCTTCTGCACAACATAGCTCCTAGAGAAGTGGGATCTGCAAATGCACATTCATATGATACCTTTGTTTAATTGATGAAAACATAAACTAGACACTAAGAGGATTGGAACTGATTTCAGCTGATGGACAGCTTCGCTAGGTTTTTATGCATTTGGACAGTGAAATGTTGAATGTTTACATTCATATCTAGCCCCCTCCCCCCCGTATAGTGGAGCTCCTGAACATAATGGAGAATGGAAATGAAAATGTTTTCCTTTTTTTAAAAAAAAGAAAGAAAGTTATAGAAGAACACTGGGGTTGAAGTGAGGACCGCATGAGCTGCAATCAAACACTCTACCACTGAGCTATACCCCCATGACAACAGGTGCATGGAATCGTGATCTCCAGGACTTTGAAGGACAAACCCTGCTTCATCGACGTCCTTTACCATTCCCAGACCACAGATGGTTTTAAAAATGGGGTTTTATTAAACTTCTTAAATGTGGTAAACACCACAACTTGCACACCCACCGATATAGCTTCTCCCACTGATATAGCTGCCACCTCTTGGGGAAGTGAATCAACTACACCCACAGGAAAGCTCCCTCCCCTCAGCATAGAGCAGTGGTTCTCAAACTATGAGTCAGGACCCCAAAGTGGGATGTGACCCTGTTTTAATGGGGTTGCCAGGGCTGGCATTAGACTTGTTGGTGCCTGAGGCTGAAGCCAAAAGTCTGAGTCCCACCGCCCAGGGCTGAATCCCTCAAGCTCTGGTTTTTGCCCTCCCACAACTGGGGCAGGGCTCAGGCTTTGTCTCCTCTGCCTCTGCTCAGTGTGGAGGGGCTTGGTCCCTCTTTCCAGGGCCATGTAGTAAGGTGTTTTTCAGCAGAAGGGGGTTGTAGTGAAAGGAAGTTTGAGAAACCCTGGCAAAGAGCCTCTGAATGTGTCTAGACTTGGCTCCCTGTGGCACCATGGGTAATCAGACACTGAAAATACAGCCATGCAGACACCACACACCAACCTTGCCTAGCAGGCAAGAATCAAACCTCCACAGAGAGATGCCTGCTGTTTTTTAACCCAGCTCCCTAAGCACTCAGCCACAACCACTTAACAAAGGTGCTTTTCTACACTGGTCTCACTGAAGGGTCATTTCCAATTGTTTGCTCAGACCAGCATTAGGGAAAATGGTGCCCTGGGCAAAACTTGTACTTTGGCACTTCCCTATTGCCCCTGAATGATCCCCACTCCCCCTTTACTGCTAGCTCCTGCACACCCAACCCTTGCACCTCCTTCACCCCTAATCTTGCCCCCTCCTGTTCCCCCTTTGTCCTTAACTCCCTGTGCCACCAGCCATTGCCCCTCTTCTGCAGCCCCTTCACATGGTTCCAGTGCTGGGGGCCCTGCACTTGTTCTCCCTTTCCCTGGGCTTTGGCATCACTAGCCCTGCTTAGCAAGTAGGGTTCAGTGGTTCCCAAAATGTGCGGCATGACTCCTAGGGGGACACAGAGGAATAATCTTGGGGGCACCTCAGGGCCTGAGCCAGCCCCCATGGAGGAAGCACCATTCAGCCTCACTCTGTCCCAGCTCTTCCCCAACCCCACCCTTATCCTGGGGCTTTGGCTTCCAGCTTGGCCTTGACCCCCTTACCCGTCTGCACCTCTCTCTCCAGCAAGCAACACCCCCACTCCCAGCCTCGGTTCTTGACCACGGCTTCCAAGGGTCCACAGCCATGGAAAAGAGGGCACAGTGTGAAATGTTTGGGGACCACTGGTTTAGGATGATGTCCTCAATCACTTCTACAAAGTCCAATAGAAGCTATTCCTCATCCACCCACCCCTCCATCAGGACAGACTAGGTATGTTTTGCTGCCCTTCACTCATACAGGAAAGATAATAACATTTCATTCCATTCAATCCTAAAGTGATTTGTAACCCACCACCAGCCAAAACTGGTCATTTTGGGAAAGCAGCTCCATGATGCTGCATACCTAGGCAGAGTAGGTGTATCTGTGCAAACATGGTCTGTTCCTGAAGTCTTTCCCCCAGCTCCTCACTAGATGTGAGGGGGGGAGCTCATTCAGCCCCCGCTTCCGCTTCCGCTTAGTATTTAAAAACTCCTTATTGTCCCTATCTCTCCTAGCCTTAGATTTCTTCTCCTGTCTCTTTCTTGACAGCTCAGATGAGGTGGCCAAATGGTTAAGGTGGTGGATTACTAATCCATTGTTCTCTGCATGCATGGGTTTGAATCCCATCCTTACCAAATGTGTTTAGTCTTCACCCTTCCTTTGTAGAAAACCATCTTCCCCCTTTGGTACAATAACAGATCAAACAATGTTTCTTCTTGCAAATAAAACCTGCTCAGAACTCCCTTCCTTTAAATAAAATGTCTAAATCCCAGTTTTCTTTAAAAAAAAATTCTCTAGTGGTGTATTTCTTAGTTTTTATCTCAAAAGGTAACATCCTCATCATCTCCCCCAAACACCCTGGGACCTGCCCAAATTATTAAAATACCCTCAACCCGAGCAAGGCCAGAGCAGTGAACCAGAGCTAGTGTCTAGGCCAAGCTGTTCTGAAGGAGGCAACTCAAACATTTTCTCCCTGCTTCTCTTGGCAAGGTCTGACTGAGAAAACTAAATTCCCCAAACTGAAAATTTTCTGCTGAAAAACCAATACTACTTTGTTTGGAGACTTTGATTTGAAAGTATTATTGTTATTATTCTCTTCTGATTTCTGAATCAGTTCAGTCTTTCTCCTCCAGGTGCGTTTCCAGCTGCTGAGTTGTGGAGGAGAGAGGCCAAGTCATGATGTCTTGTGGATAAGGGAGAAGCGGTGGATGTGATATACCTAGACTTTAGTAAGGCATTGGATACGGTCTCGCATGATATTCTTATAGATAAACTGAGAAAGTACAGTTTAGATGGGGCTACTATAAGGTGGGTGCATAACTGGCTCGATAACCATACTCAGAGAGTAGTTATTAATGGCTCCCAATCCTGCTGGAAAGGTATAACAAGTGGGGTTCCGCAGGTGTTTGTTTTGGGACCAGCTCTGTTCAATATCTTCATCAACGATTTAGATGTTGGCATAGAAAGTACGCTTATTACGTTTGCGGATGATACCAAACTGGGAGGGATTGCAACTGCTTTGGAGGACAAGGTCAAAATTCAAAATGATCTGGACAAATTGGAGAAATGGTCTGAGGTAAACAGGATGAAGTTCAATAAAGATAAATGCAAAGTGCTCCACTTAGGAAGGAACAATCAGTTTCACACATACAGAATGGGAAGAGACTGTCTAGGAAGGAGTATGGCAGAAAGAGATCTAGGGGTCATAGTGGACCACAAGCTTAATATGAGTCAACAGTGTGATACTGTTGCAAAAAAAGCAAACGTGATTCTGGGATGCATTAACAGGTGTGTTGTAAACAAGACACGAGAAGTCATTCTTCTGCATTACTGTGTGCTGGTTAGGCCTCAGCTGGAGTATTGTGTCCAGTTCTGGGCACCACATTTCAAGAAAGATGTGGACAAATTGGAGAGGTTCCAGAGAAGAGCAACAAGAATGATTAAAGGTCTTGAGAACATGACCTATGAAGGAAGGCTGAAGGAATTGGGTTTGTTTAGTTTGGAAAAGAGAAGACTGAGAGGAGACATGATAGCAGTTTTCAGGTATCTAAAAGGGTGTCATCAGGAGGAGGGAGAGAACTTGTTCACCTTAGCCTCCAGTGATAGAACAAGAAGCAATGGGCTTAAACTGCAGCAAGGGAGATTTAGGTTGGACATTAGGAAAAAGTTCCTAACTGTCAGGGTAGTTAAACACTGGAATAGATTGCCTAGGGAAGTTGTGAAATCTCCATCTCTGGAGGTATTTAAGAGTAGGTTAGATAAATATCTATTAGGGATGGTCTAGACAGTATTTGGTCCTGCCATGAGGGCAGGGGACTGGACTTGATGACCTCTCGAGGTCCCTTCCAGTCCTAGAGTCTATGAGTCTATAATGGCACAGCAGTGTGTGCGTTGTGGAAGCTAGTCTGAGGAAACTGGAATGCATCACTCAGGAAGAACAGAACTAGAGTGAGAGCCACATGTCAAGCAAGTAGTTGTGGCCAAGTGGCCCAGGTGATGGGCCACAAATCCATTGTGGTCTCCCTGCACACGTTCAATTCCTGCTAACTACAGAGGAAGTTGTGGTCCTTTAATTTCAATGGAGCTAGGTCTTGTCTCACTCTCATGCTAGGCCTACACTAATAGGTGATGTGGCTTTAGTTAAAGTGTTTTAATTGAACAGCTGTTGCATGTCCATCCTGTGTCACCAGAGCACATCCATGCTAGCATCTCTTGGATGGCCACAGAGAGCAGTGCATTGTGGTAGCTATCCCACTGTGCAACTGGCTGCAGGGTGCTTTGGGAAGGGTTTGCAATGCCTCACAGGCTGGTACAGCATCACATGATACAGTTTTCTATCCCATTGTTCCGTGGGCATCCTACTAGATTGCCAGCTGCTTTTCAACTGCAATGTGCGTGGTGGGGTAGAGAGCATGTGTGTGTGGGGAGGAGAGACAGTCTGTGTGTTGCGGAAGAGTGAGTGTGTCGGCACACTGTCTCTAAGTTTAGACAGCTGCTGGAAGCAACCAGTCCTGAGGCAGGGGACAGCCCCGACATCAGCCCCCCTTCTCTCACTGGCTCAGCTCAGCACAGCCCAGCACTCTCTGTCACACACACACACATACACGTACACGCTGCTGCCTGCTTAGCTCTGTGTCGGGGTGCTGGAACAGGGGGGTTAGAGGGCCATGGCCCCACCACTCTTTATTGGCTGTTAGGACAAATGATGGAGGGGAGGGGAAAGGGTACAGTCTTGGGGAAGAGGCGTTCTGTGGGTGTGGCCTTGAGGGGAGAGATGCTGTGAGTGGGGGTCCTTAAGGAAGGAGTGTCATGGGGGTGCCACAGTTCGGATAACAGTGCCCCCCCACTGTAAGGAAGCTTCTGCCACCCCTGCTCTGTGTTCGCAGAGCAGGAGAGAGCAGCATCCACGGTAGTGATTTGCTCCCCGGGGCTCCGGCAAAGGGGCTTGGGAGGTGATTTAAAGGGCCCAGGGCTCCGACCGCAGCAGGGAGCCATGGACCCTTTAAATCACCAGCCTGGGGAAGATGGGCCGGACTGGCACAGCGTACTGGCTCTTGCCAGTACCCCATACGGTAACATACCGGCTTACTTTCACCTCTGGAAGGTCCTCACATGGATCAAAAGCTAGTTAAAAGATAGGAAACAAAGGGTAGGACTAAATGGTCAGCTTTCAAGATGGAAACAAGTATCTAGTGGTGTCTGTACTGGGACCAGAACTAGTCAACATATTAATCAATGATCTGCTGAACAGTGAGATGACAAACTTTGCAGATGATCCAAAACTACTGGCTTGCTTCCTAGAATGAACGGTCTTTGAGTGGGGTGATCCACAGGGAGTAGCTCAAACCTCCAAAGTGCCTGGCCAGGGGCAGGACATTAGCACAGCAAGGGAGGGGTATGGCAGTGACATCACAAAAGCCTTTTGCAGGAGCTAAGACTATTGGTCAAAGGTGGTGGGGAGGTGATGACCTCACAGAGAGATGCTGACATCAGCCAGGCAGGAGAGGCGGCGAGGGGCCAAGGAAACCTCAGAGACCCCTGTGGCTTTGCTTCAGGAAGTCTCCTTCTCCAGGTCTCTCTTTGAGGACTGAGAGAGTATTCGGGTTCATGTATGTGAGCGCCAGGAGGAAACTCTTTCAAGTTTTCTCCTTCCCTTTGCCTGATTTTACTAGAAAACAGCCATTCCTGTTCAGAAGGTAAGAGCCTCCTCGAGGTTTGAAACCTGTTCAGTATGATCCATATGGTGACAGTTGAATTCTAGGCATGGAAAACATGAGCTTAAGGAGGCTGAATTTTATTCCACACCTGAGATTTTGTCCCTTAGACTCACTGGGGACATTAGGGTTTGTCCTTTTTGTTTCACCTTTTCCTCCATCCATCCCTTCCTCCTTTCTCTTTGTCTCTTGCTTCTTTTGTCCTTTCACCTGTTCCCCTCCCAACACCAAGTGAGGGGTGCGTGTGTGTGTGTGTGTGTGTGTGTGTTGCGAGGGAGTGCTCTGTAGCTCCCACTCTGGGAGGTCCACCCAAAAATGTGCGGCTGAGATAGTGCTCGGGCAGTGATCCCCACCAGTAACCTGAGCCATCCTTTGGCCTCTGGTGAGAACCCTCAGCCTCCCATCCTCAGGCTCTACCCTGACTGGCTGAGCAGGGGGTTATTGACAAGGAGGAGACTCAGGTCCTTTTTCTTCTCTTTTACGACCAAGTAAATAAGTCATAACCAGTCATATGTTTGAAGAATTTTGCTGCTTCTCTGCATTAATGGTTTCTGAGCAGTTCCTGATTCTTTCTAACATTGCAGTTCTCCTCAAATACTTGCTGAATAATTACTGTGCACTGTTGTTGGTCTGCAGCTCATGTGAGAGCACTTTACTCAGGTCATTCCATGTATGAAATTCAAGATCTGATGGTTAGTTTCAAAATCAAGGCTCTTGAGTCCTTTTCCCAACTCTGCCACTGACTGGCTGTGTGACCTAAGACAAGTCAATTCTCCTTTCTCAGCCTTAGCTTCTCCCTCTTTCAAGTAGGGATAATAATGATCCAGTCTTACCTACCTCAACACACACACTGTCTCTCCCCGCACACAAACAGTCTCCATACTGCAGTTGAAAGGCAGCTGGCAATCTAGTGGATGCCCGTGGAACAATGGGATAGAGAAACCTGCATCACTGAAAGTACAGCCATGAAGACACCACACACCAGCCTTTCCAGCTTGCAAAAATCAACCCTCCACAGAAAGACCCCTATGGTGTCATACTCCAGCTCCCTAAGCCCTCAGCCACAACCACTTAACACATGGGCCTTTCTACACTCTGGTTCTGTTCTCACTGAAGGGTCATTTCCAACTGTTTGCTCAGACCAGCTTCGCCAGCAAACTCACTGCTGTGCAGCTCTGTACATGTGGCCATGGCTGAACACCAAGAATTCCTGCCTATTTCCCTACTGGCTGGATCATGGTTAGAGCGTGTTTGTGGTTAATGATGTCGCTGTAGATTGTTCGTTTCCTGCCTTGGGAATTCAGACAGTCCCTTTCCCAACATATCTCCAGCACATCAGACCCTGGCTGGGTCTCCTGCGCAGTGGAAAACATCCCTTGTTTGGTGCTGCCAAGGGGAACGTGCAGAGCTGAGATGTCCCTCAGCTTGGATCAAAGGGGGATGTTGGATGGAATTTATCACACAACACTCCCTGCTCCCCAGAGCCCCACGGGGAGAATCCAGAGAAGGGGGAGTCATTTCTCCCCTGCACTCCCAGAAGAGCTGCTAGGACTCCTTCCTGCCAGCTACTCACCCCTGGATTCCTCCTCAGCTCCTGGGATCTTTCTGCTCCAAAGGCTCCAGAGGCCTGGGGTGGGGAAGGCGTCACTGCACAATCTGAAACACAAGGGAGGTTTCTGTAATTGAAGAAAGGAGCAGAAAATGGAGACAAAAGAAACAGAGAGGAAATGCCTCATCTCTCTCCCCTCCCCCTCCCAGCAAGAAATGTTCTCAGGGACCAGCATGGGGGAAATGGTGTCCTGGGCAAAATTTGTACTTTGGCACTTCCCTACTGCCCCTGGACGATCCCCTCCCCCTTTCTCCCCAGCTCCTGCACTCCCAACCCTTGTGCCTCCTTCACTCCTATCTCCTGCCCCTTCTGTACCCTAACCCCTACGCTGTGTCCCCTTTGCCCTTAACTCCCACACTCCCCTCCTGTGCTACCAGCCACTGCCCCTATCCTGCACCCCCTTCACCCTAAACCCTGCACCACCTCCTGCACCCACGTGGGGACAGTGACCTGTGTGCATGGAGCAGCTGGCATTGCTACCCACTCTTCCCTGGAACGCTGCTCCTCCAGGCACCCCTGAGGGCTGCGGGGGTGGGGTGGGGGGCAAGAAGCAACATCACCTGAGTTCCCTGCATCCGGGTCACTTTCCTCAGCCAGGCTGCATAAGGGGAGGGCAGAGAGCAGCAGCTTCTGATGCTCCCCTCACAGCACAGCCCAGGTGGGGAAAGTGACCAGGATGCATGGAGCACATAGTGTTGCTCCTCGCTCCCCACAACCCCCTATGGGGCCACGGAGGAGCATTGGGGCAGGGGAGAGCAGTGAGCACCTTAGCACTGGCACACAGTGCCCTTTGACCCCCTGGAGCCCTGGGCAGCTGCCGGGGGGCCCCACTCCTAAGGCCAGCCAGGCTCCCCAGCACAAACAAGAACACAGAGAGACTGGCCACACACTGAGCAGTGGTAGCCTGGGCAGCACATAATGGAGGCTCGGGGGGGCTCAGCCTCCCCAAACCTTGTGTCACCAAGGGGCAGTGGAGCCCATGACTAGGGGCCCTGGAGAAATTAGGTCCCCCTGGAAAAGTCTCCCCCATGTCAGCCCCAGGGCAGGAGGAGCTCTCACTCCGTGCTATGGCCCGGGGGCTGCAGCAGGGGCACAGAGCTTCTCTGGTCTTGGGGCCACAGCGGGGCAGGGGTAAAGGAGTGACAGGTGGGGCTAGTGGGGGAAGTGGTGGAACAGAGGTGACATAGTGGATGGGGCCGTGGGTGGAAGGTGTGGCAGGGGGCAGAGCCACAGACAGAAGTGAGGGGGCCTAGTTCCAGTGCTGGGGCCCCTGCATTTGTTCTCCCTTTCCCTGGGCTTTGGCATCACTAGCCCCTGCTTATCGTGTAGGGTTCAGTGGTCCCCAAAATGTGGGGCATGACTCCTAGGGGAACAAAGAGGAAGATTCATAGGGGCACCTCAGGGGCTGAGCCAGCCCCCATGGAGGGAGCACCAGTCAGCCCAACTCTGTCCCAGCTCTTTTCCAACCCCACCCTCAGCCTGGGCCCCTGACTGCCAGCTTGGCCTCGACCCCCTTGCCCCTGTCTGCACCCCTTTCTTCAGCAAGCAACACCTTACTCCCAGCCCCAGTTTTCAACTGAAGCTCCGAGGGCCCACAGCCATGGATAAGAGGGCACAGTGTGAAATGTTTGAGGACCACTGCTTTAGGGTGACGTTCTGAATCACTTCTATGCAGTCCAATAAATGCTATTCCTCACCCATCAGGACCGACTAAGTATGTTCTGCTGCCCTTCACTCATGCAGGAAGGATAATAACATTTCATACCACTCAGTGCTAAAGTGATTTGTAACCCGCCACCAGCTAAAAATGGTCATTTTGGGGAAGCGGCCCCATGATGCTGCATACCTAGGCAGAGTAGGTGTGTCTATGCAAACATAGTCTGTTCCTGAAGCCTTTCCCACAGCTGGTCAGTACGTGTGAGTGGGGAGCTCATTCAGCCCCTGCTTCCGCTTAGTATTTAAGAACACCTTAGTGTCCCTATCTCTGCTGGTCTTAGATTTCTCGTCCTGTCCATTTCCTGACACCTCAGATGAGGTGGCCGAGTGGTTAAGGCGATGGACTGCTAATCCATTGTGCTTTGCACGCATGGGTTCGAATCCCGTCCTCATCGGATGCATTTAGTCTTTGCTCTTCCTTTCTAGACAACCATCTCCCCCTTTGGTACAATGACAGATCAAACAATGTTGCTTCTTGCAAAGAAAACCCTGCTCAGAAACTCCCTTCCTTTAAATAAAATGTCTAAGTATCAGATTTCTAAAAAAAATTCTC
Organism: Gopherus flavomarginatus; assembly: GCF_025201925.1. Lineage (NCBI taxonomy): Eukaryota > Metazoa > Chordata > Testudines > Testudinidae > Gopherus > Gopherus flavomarginatus. The sequence continues at coordinate 127,069 of NW_026114609.1, read as the reverse complement.
TAGTCCTGTATGTCTTAGTTTTATCTCAAAAGGTAACAGCCTCATAATCTCCCCCAAACACCCTGAGACCTCCCCAAATTATTAAAATACCCCAGTTCTCAGCAAGGCCATGACAGTGACCCAAAGCTAGAGTGTCTAGGCTAAGCTGTTCTGAAGGAGGCAACTCAAACATTTTCTCCCTGCTTCCCTTGGCAAGGTCTGACTGGGAAAACAAAATTCCCCAAACTGAAAATTTTCAGCTGAAAAAACCAGTACTAGCTATTTGGGGACTTTGGTTTGAATGTATTCTTATTATTCTCTTCTGATTTATGAATCAGTTTTGTCATCCAGGTGTGTTTCCAGCTATTGATTTGTGGGGGAGAGATGCCAAGTCATGATGTCTCTTCCCCCCTTTCATAGTTTCTTCCAACTTTCTAGAAAGCTCCTTTGCTATGATGTGAGTCAAGCAATGTCCATTGTTGCTGTGTTATCTCGGCAAAGTCTGCATTGTACACGGTTCCTGGGATAGTCCTTGGGACTGTAGCCACCTTTAATAGGCCAGCAGTGAGTTTGGCTCCTCCCTTGTCGCCCCTGATAGGCTGGTGGGGGGCATTTCCCAACTTTATAACATATTTCTGTAATGCACACAGAGCAAACTTCATAACTTCCCAAACCAATGTGAGCACATGGAATGCAAGAAGACATTAAGGTTCAACAGATGAACAGTTCAAGATTTTTAAAATGATCCCTCACCAGGCAGACTTTGTTGAAAATGTATCATCACTATATGAGAGTGGTGAATATGGGGCTTGCAGGGTGCTGCTTTAAGCACAGCGTGCCACACCTGGGCTTCCATTGCAATGGGAACGTGCCCTTAGAATCCATCTCTCCCGGGATAAAGATGGCAGCATGGCTGACCTGGGTCATCTGACTTGGGCTCATGGAGCTAAAGCTGAGAGGCTAAAAACAGTGGTGCAGATATTTGTGTTCACACTGAAGCCTGGGTTCAGAAACCCTCACCCCTTGTGGGGTCTCAGAGCTTGGCTTCGAGTCCATATGTCTGCACTGTAATTTTATAGTCTTGCAGTCCAAGTCCCATAACCCTGAGTCAGCTGACGTGGGCTTTGAGACAGGTGACCGGGGTGTTTTAATCATAGTGTAGACATAACACTAGGATAGGTCTAGGAGCCCAGAAGGTTGGGAGGGAGTTTAGCAAGTGCAAATGGTAAAACCGCAGGGAAGTATCACCCTGGACTCATGGCTGTTCTCCATTCGTCTGTCTGCTTTTGAGGCAGGGATAATAACTGCCAGTGGTGCCCTGTTGAGTGGCTTTTGGGGCACCTGCTCTTGGCTGTTGTCAGAAGGACCTTTGGTCTAGCCCAGTGTGGGTTTTCTTATGGTTTAAATTACACACAAAGGCACTGATAACAGAGTTACTGAACGTTTGGGAGTTAGGAGCTGGTAGGTCAGTGGTCCAGTCCCCTCATGGATGACCCTCTCTCTCTGGGACAGGGGCAGGTCTGAGCTCTCACACCAAATGCTCATTGTGGCTGCCAGAATCTGTGGGCAGCTCACCTAGTTTATGCTAACGGTTGAGTCCTGCTTTGTGCCCAGCGTCTGAGAATGAAAATCCTAAACCACCCTATGAAATAATGAATGCAGCAGGATGTGCTATTGTCCCTGCCCCAAAGCAGGCAGACGAATGGAGAAATGCCCATTGAGTCCAGGGTAGCACTTCATTGCGGTTTTACCTTTTTTGCTTGCTAAAACTCCCTCCCAACTTTGAGGGGTCCCAGAGCCCAGTATTGAGCCTGAGCTGAGACATCTACACTGCAAATTTACCACTCCACGGCCAAAGCCTCGGGAGCCTGAGCTGGAATGGGGCAGCCCTGGGTGTTTCATTGCAGCGTGGACATAGCGTAGTATTATGTCTGCACTGTCATAAACACACCCAAGTCACTATTCTCAAACCCTGGGTCAGTTGATTCAGGCTTGTGGGGCTTGTGCTGCTGGGTTATAAAATTACAGTGTAGACACTTGGGCTTGAACCCAGCCTCCGAGACCCCACAAGGGGTGAGGGTCTCCGAACCTGGGCGCCAGTCTGAGCCTAAATGTCTGCACTGCAGTTTTTAGCCTCACAACCTGAGCCCCAGGAGTCTAAGTCAGATGATCCAGGCCAGCCGGGCCACACTGCTTTTATCACGTTATAGATGCCCTCTCAGGGTATGTCTACATTGCAATGTAAGCCCAGGGTTAGCAGAAGTCATGTCAGCAGCCCCAACGCATAAACATAAACCAAGAGGAAAAGACCCACCCCCCAAATAAGCTGGGCAGTGTCCTTCTCCCTACGGTTCATAAGTCCAGCAACCAAAAGTCCTTTAACATGAGCCATCCCCTCTCTGCACCCCACTCACAGCTGTTGTCCTTAGTCAGTGCAAGCCCAGAGGTGCCTCTGTAGAGTTCACCTGCCACCCTGGGTGGAAAAGGGGGAAAATAAGAAGGCACTATTCTCACTATGTTGTCTAGGGACTCACTCATCCCTCCACAGCCACTCTGTCCTAAAACTGATCTAATCCCTTAAATTTTAGTATTAGGACCCAGGCACTGGCCCATTTGGCTTTTAGAACAAAACTGTCCCCTGCTTAGCAAGTGCTATTGAACTGAGGCGTGAGTCCCTCAGTCGGGGTCTGCCGAGCACAGTTGTGCGCCCCAATTTACATACAAGGATAACAAGCTTTATTTCTCCTGCCCCATAACAAGGA
>NW_026114609.1:0-124228 GCF_025201925.1 Gopherus flavomarginatus | reverse complement strand
TGCAGCAAGTAACGGAGGGGTGTGTGTGCAGGGGAACCACTCCCTGCCCAGCTCACCTCTGCTCCGTCTTCTACCCTGAGCACGCCGCCCCCACTCTAATTCTCCTCCTCTCCTAGGCTTGCTGCACTAAACAGCTGATTGGCACAGCAAGCCTGGGAGTCGGGAGAAGTGGAGCAGCGCTGGAGTGCTCAGGGCAGAAGGTGGAGTGGAGGTGAGCTGGGGTGGGGAGCTGCTGCAGCGGGGGCTACCCATCTTTTCCCCATGGCCCCGGCCCCTGCTCCACCCCAGCCTCCCCCCGCCTGCACTCACTGTATGGTAAGTGGAGTGACCCAGCCCCAGCCTGGTCCAGTCCTCTGGCTCCCAGCCACACTGCCGGCGAGTGCTGTGGGGTGGTTTCCTTCCTCCCCTCAAGCTTAGGAGCCAGGAAAGCAGAGCAGGCTGGGGCCCCAGGCCTCCATGGGGGGAAGCAGAAGGGGGCTGGCCTCAGGCCACCGTGGGACCAGGGGGGCTGGCTACTTCTTGTGGGAAGTGGAGTGACCCAGCCCCAGGCTGCTCTGCTCCCCTGGCTCCCAGGCTTGTGTTGGTGTTGGCTGGATTTGTGCGAGTGATTGTGTATATTAGCAATTGTGTGTGTGTGGCTGGATTCATGCATGTGTTTGTTTGCAATTGTGTGTGTGTTAATACTCTGCTGCCCTCTGCCGGTGCGACAACTGTTCGTCCGTATGTTACAGCCCCCATACTGTCGACCCCGATGGTGATTTCCCCATCTTACAACAGCTGGTTGGCCTGACCCTTCTCTCCTCTGCAGAGTGTGGCAGGGGCTGCAGCTCACCCCCTGTGGGGCAGGAGTGCCAAGGTGTGGGGTGCTGGGCTCCAATGCACCTGGAGAGCAGCTCAGGTGAGGCGGGGCAGGGTGTGTGGTGCCCGTTCTGTGTTGCCTGGTGCTGGGCCATTGCACAATCCCCAGCCACGCCACACAGCGTGCCCCGAGAGGGAGTGGGGGGCCAAGCAGATGATCCAGCATGAGGGGATCATTCTCATTCGTAGCTGTCCAGCTGTGTGGGGCAGGAGGTCCTTGTATTTGGAGCAGTGGGAATGAACTGTGTGCGGTTGTGTCTCTGAGCACAATTGTGAATATAATGGTGTGGGGGGGGGGTGATTGTGAGTGAGGCTGGTAGTGTGATTGTTTCTTTCTTTGGGGGTTGGGCTAGCATGTCCCTCTGGGTGTGTTGTGTGTGAATGTTCTTGCGATTGTGTGAGTCCCTTTGTGTGTGTGTGTGTCACTTGCTGCAAAGTACAAAATCCTGCAAAGCCATTTCTTACTGGTTAGCCCAACAACACACTGATACAAACAGTGTCACAGACTCACACACACACAGAGCAGGGCTCAGCCCCGCCAGCAGAGAGCAGCAGGGACACATACGTCTCCCCTGGGCCAGCTTGGACAATTTCCCATCATGACTCGGCAGTGCTGGTGCCCCCACATGGGGGTGGGCAGTGACCGGGCAGGGGGGGCAGATGTGCTGGATCTGTAAAAGCAGCAGAGAGTCCTGTGGCACCTTATAGACCAACAGACGTATTGGAGCATGAGCTTTTGTGGGTGAATCCCCACTTCGTCGGCTAGATTCAGAAGGAAGCACTTTGGGAAAATCAGTCAAGGCTCTTAGCAGAGCGGGGACACGGACCCAATGACCCCTGTACCACCCTGGGAGGGCAGTGGGTTTAGTGGTCAGAGCAGGGAGGGGGCTGGGCACCAGGACCCCTGGGTTCTATCCTTGGCTCTGGAAGTGGAAAGGGTCTAGAACAGGGGGACTGGGATCCAGGACTCCTGGGTTCCATAGAGGAGACTGTTTTTCCTTGTGCTTCCCTCTCTAAAGATCCCAGCCCAGCCCCCTAGTGCAGATTGAGCAGGAGTGGGGGGAGTTGTTCTCCCATTTTGGAGTTATGATTCAAACTCCTCCCCCAGGGACTGTGACATCACAGAATCTGCCCCCCCCCCAACACAGAGAAAACTAGTGGCGTTAGGAGGGTTCTAGCTACAGACACCCCCTATCATTGCAAGAAGCCCCCAAACCTACTTGCACCCACAAAACACCCTCTCAGGGTATACGCCTCCTGCTAGGACAGGACCTCTTGCTCCCACCCCTTTTCTTATCACCACAAGCTGCTCCCAGCCAAGCACCACACCCCATTCACACACCTTTTGTCACTACGTAGCTCAGTGGCAATCACTGCCCCGAAGTGACTCCGGTGCAGGCACTCCCCACACGAACTCCCCACACCGGATTCTGTCCACACACAGAGAATTCTCTCTGCCCGGCTCCTTCGGTTCCTCTCGCTGCTCCTCGTACTGCCTCCAGACATTGCTCATCTGCATAACCCCGCCCATGGACACGTGACACCTTCTGTCCTGCTGGTTTCAAGTGAGTGAGTTGCCCTTGGGGAGCGAGCAGGTCACAGCACGTCACAGCCCCAGCGCACGTCACAGCCCCAGCCAGGGCCGGCTCCAGGCACCAGCTCAGCAAGCAAGTGCTTGGGGCGGCCAAGGGGAAGGGGCGGCACGTCGGGCTCTTTGACAGCAATTCAGAGGCGGGTCCCTCGGTCCCTCTCGGAGGGAAGGACCTGCCACCGAGTTGCCACTGAAGAAAAAGGCAGCGCAGTGGAGCTGCCGCCGATTGCGACCGTGGGTTCTTTTTTTTTCCCTGCCACCTGGGGCGGTAAAAACCCGTTAGCCAGCCCTGATCCCAGCACACGTCACAGCCCCAACACACGTCATGGCACGTCACAGCCTGGGGCAGGGAGATATTGGGGGAGGGGATGGGGGAGAATGGGGGAGGAAGACCTGTAGGGGCAGGGGATATTGGGGTCAGGAGGAGAAGAGAGGGGGTTGGCAGAGACCCAGCCTAGGGTGCAGGGAAAATGGCGTGGAGTGGAGGGAGCTGGGGGACAGAAGAGATGTGTGGAGTGGTGAAATGTTGGTCCAGTGAAACTGAGTCACTCCCAGGACATGCTGTGCAGGGGGGAGCACAGGGGCAGGGAGAGAGACCCAGCCCCACAGAGCCCAAGAGGATATTGGGGCAGGGGAGGGGATGGAGGGATGAGAGACCCAAAGCCATAGACCTCCCCTGGCTCCCAAGCTTTGGGGGGAGGGGGGAACTGCCCCACAGCACTCGCCAGTGGCGTGGCTGGGAATCAGGGGAGTGGACCAGGCTGGAGCTGGGTCACTTCACTTACCATGCAGTGAGTGCAGGGCGGGGGGATGGGTCTGGGGTGGAGCAGGGACGGGAGCCATGGGGAAGAGCCATTCAGCCCCTCCTGCAGCAGCTCCCAACCCCAGCTCACCTCCAATCTGCCTTCTCCCCTGAGCACGCCAGCGCTGCTCCACTTCTCTCGCCTCCCAGGCTTGTGATGCCAATCAGCAGTTTAGTGCAGCAAGCCTAGGATGGGAGGAGAATTAGAGCGGGGGCGGCGTGCTCAGGGGAGAAGATGGAGCAGAGATGAGCTGGGACAGAGAGCGGTTCCCCTGCACGCCCCTGCCCCCATTACTTGCTGCAGGCAGCCCTCCTCCCAGCCCCCTGCCCCAGCTCACCTCCACTCCACAGCCTCCCCAGAGTGCGCTTTTTGGTGCCCCCAACCACTTGGCACCATAGGCGGCCTTCTAGTTCACCTAGCGGTTGCACAGGCCCTTGACACTGCCTGTCAGCAGGATTTCTCCTCCTCCTCAGTGAGACTAAATCTCTGCACCTAGACAGCCGGTCCATCTGCTGCACCACAATCCCTCATGCCTGAGACTCCCTGCCAAAGCCCTGCACTTGGCTCCAGATTATTAAGTCTCACATCTCACTGGGAACTCCACTTCTTGTGCCCAGAGAGTCTCGGCCCCCCTCAGTAACTGACCTGAGAAACACAGTTTCTGCATAAGCAGCAAAGAGTCGTGTGGCACCTTATAGACTAACAGACGTACTGGAGCATGAGCTTTCGTGGGTGAATGCCCACTGTGTCGGATGTATCAGTGTCTGTCTTTTCCAAAGAAGTACCTAGAGGGCATTTTCTTATGTGGCCTAATGGATAAGGCTTCTTACTTCAGATCAAGCGATTGCAGGTTCAAGTCCCTTCATAGTTGTGCTGGTGCACTTTTACTTTCGTGCTGAAAGTCCTGCTCCCTTCAGGGCTGGAACCTCTTCTTGGCTGCTCAGGCCAATGCTCTGCCTTCAGCTAGAGCCCTAGGAAGGAGTTGGGGGATGGGTGTCACAAAGGCTGGGGCAGGAGCCCCTGTTGCTTCCAGTCTAGCCTTTGCCTTTCCTGACTTGCCAAAGAAAATGGGCGGCTGCCCGTGCTAGCATGTGGAGCAGTTTCCCTCTTCCAAATGTTCACTTGTCCCTGTGCTTGAGGAGGCTTGGTGAATAGCACCTTGGGAGCCTGGGTGTTTCTCTGCTTCTCACCAGCTGCGAAAAAGCCTCTTGGGGTAAAATCTCCTGCCCCACGGCAAAAGTGAGCACCTTGAGTGGAAACAGTAAGAGGCCCCACTGGGGGGGCTGGCCCTGCTTTCCTACCATCTTCGATAATGGCCACAGAGCATCAGCAGTTGCCCCGCACGCTGGTCTGCAGGTGGCCTTCAGGGATGTTTGGCATGGCAGGGAGCAGGCTGGCTGAGTGTTTTGGTGCCTGTCTGAAGGCCACACAGAGGCATGGTCCTGCTCTCCTCCTGCTCTGACCTTGGTTGTTGTGTGGCTTTTAAGCCTTCCCTTGGAGCCGTCAGCACCAGCCGCCTCTGCTCTAGGTGCCCAGAGGAGGAGAGGTGTGCTGGGCTCCAGCCTGGGAAGCCTGGCCCTGGCACTCCTTCCTTGAAATGCCATGTGGGCAAGAGGAAGAGTTGAAGCTACAGGGACCAAAGTTGTGGACATCAGGTGAAGCAGCAAGAAACCCAACCATCAGGTCAACCGGCAGGAATCTCTAGCCAGACTGTTAAGTTCTAGGACCCCACCCTATAGCGGCCAGCTGGACCAAAGACCTATCTCCAGTGGGCATCAGAGATCCAGGAGGAGGAGAAAAAAAACCTCACTGAAGTTCACACAGGTAGAGGGTAACCATACACATTGAGCTCCAAGGCTTTGCAGCAAACTACAATATCACCACGAGATCCGACTGAGATTTGAACTCAAACTCCAGGATTCAAAGTCCTGAGTGCTGCCTCTTACACCATGGAACCTGCTGCTAGAGCCTGCTTCTAGACCCCTGTGTCTCTCAGCTGACTGGTTTGCACTCTGCACTTATTGCTTCCCACCAGCGGCTTCCTCTCACAGGACACTCTCTCCTCCTCCAGCGACTGTTGTCCTGCACTATGGGATCCGTGGGTCCTGCCCTGAGTCCCCACATCCCCCTGCTTGGTCTCCATTCCCTGCAGGCTGCACAAATGTCAGGGGAGGCTGCTGCTCCCTTCACTCGGAGCTCCCCCTCATATTGGCCAGCTGCAGCCTCATCTCCTGGAACTCGGGCAGCTGTCACTTGATCCGGTTGTACGGTCACAGGATGACTGGCTCCTCAGCCTGGATGCTCTTGTGGAAATCCCACAGGCGACACTGCAGGACTTGGCACCATTAGTCTCTCTGATATTGAGGTGTTTGCCTGACTGCTGGAACAAAGCCGCCAACTCCTCCCTCACTGACTCCCGTCAATCCCTCTGGTTGCCATAGAACCCTCTGATGCTTTCCCGTTCTGCCAACAACACCAGGCCTCACCCCCCTGCTCCTTTATCTTGCAAGCTTGGATGTTCAGCTTCCAATATCCTCTGCCCTGGTTCAGGGCCAGGGACAGCTCCAGGCACCAGTGCAGCAAGCTTGTGCCTGGGACGGCAAGCTGCGGGGAACGGCCTGCCGGTCACTGTGAGGGTGGCAGTCAGGCTGCCTTCGGCAGCATGCCTGCAGGAGGTCCTTTGGTAATGTGGATTAGGTGACATGCCTGCAGGAGATCCTCTGGTAATGCGGATTAGGTGACATGCCTGCAGGAGGTCCTCTGGTAATGCGGATTAGGTGGCATGCCTGCGGGAGCTCTGCCAGTCCCGTGGCTCAGTGGCAATTTGGCACCGGGTACACCGAAGGTGCAGGACCGGTAGACCTCCTGTAGGCATGCCACCGAATCCGCGTTACCAGAGGACCTCCCGCAGGCATGCCATCGAAGGCTGCCTGAATGCCGTGCTTGGAGCAGCAAAATACATAGAGCAGCCCCTGGTCAGGGAATTGTCCACACTGAGCACATGGTGAAAGTAGTGTGACCCGAACAGTCCATAAGCACCACCCTGCACTAGGCTGTCGACATGCTCTCCTTCACGTAAATCCGGTCAGTGCGACTCCTGGCCCATCCCCGCAGAAAGGTGAACCCCCTCTGGGGCTGGTGTGAGCGCCTCTAAGCCGACCTCACTACAGACCTGCGCCAGGTAGTGCTCAGTGTAAAAATGTTTCCTCTGACAGTCAGGAAAACAGGACCAGCGGTCCTCAGGCCGGCTGACACAATTAAAATCCCCCCAACACCAAACAGTCCAGAGGAAAGGAGCCAGTTCCTTCCACTGATCTTTCCATTCATGTCTTAACTGGGGACCATACACACTAATATAGCTGTAACCAGTGCTGCAGAGCACAAAGCCCACCAGTAATGCCCTCCCTGGTCGGAGCTCCAGCCCCTTCTGTACTCACACCGCAAATGTGAAAAGCAAGACTCCAACCCCATCATTCTTCCCTGGCCTGGAGGACCAGAGAGATGGGCCCTTCTTGCAATCACCCTCTGCCTATCAATCTACCCTAAACTCATGAATGTGCATTTTCCCAACACCCACCATGTCCAAGTCCAGCTTCTCTAAGGCACTGAACATCAAGCACCTCCTCCTGGGCCCCCAAATCCCTTCCACCTTTCACACAGCTGTTTTCACAGATGAAAGGTAGAGGGGAAAAAAGAGGTTCTCCTCATGCACAGATTTTGAGAGCTTTTCCTCCTGATTAGCAAGTGGATTAAGCACATCTTCAGGGGGGTTTGGCATGGCAGGGAGCAGGCTGGCCGGGTGTCTTTGTGGCTGTCTGCTGGCTACACATAGGCATGGTCCTCCTCTCCTCTGGCCGTGACCTCAGTTGCTCTGTAGATTTGAAGCCTTTCCTTGGAGCTGTCAGCACCAGCCACCTCTGCTCTAGGTGCCCAGAGGAGGAGAGGTGTGCTGGGCTCCAGCCTGGGGCTCTTCCTCCCTCCTGCCTAGCCCTGACTATCAAGCCTGGCCCTGGCCCTGGCCCTGGCCCTCCTTTATTCAAGCACCATGTAGGCAAGAGGAAAAGTGTGGCAGGAAGCACAAGGGCCAAACTTTTGGGCCCCATGTGAAGCAGCAAGAATCCCAATCACCAGATCAAACCACAGGACTGCAGGCATCAGCAACCAGGGAGGCAAGTTCTAGAGTCCCAACCAATTTTGGTCATCACAACCCAAAACCCAGCCCTAGTGGGCAAGTCATCCAGCAGGAGGGGAAAGATCTGCTCTTGTACAGCTGGAAACAAGGAAGTTGAGCACTGTGAGTCCAGGGCTTTACCACAAGCCAACACAAGGTCCCACTGAGATTTGAACTCAGATGGAATGACTCAGAGTCCTGAGCGTTGCCCATTACACCATGGGACCAGCTTGAGCTGCTTTCTCCGCACAGTGGTGACCCTCACGGGGCTGGCTCATGTAAGGGACTGTTGGCCCCTTACTAAAACTTAGTGGGGGTTTTGGTTGGCTAGTTCCCAGTCCCAACTGATGGGGGAAGGGCCAATGGGAAATCAGGACCCAGAGACTGACAGTCCCCAGGGGCAATGGGGAGAGACCAAAGCTCCAAGTTAGCTGGACTGACAGGCCAGACAGTGTAATGAGGGAGTCACCAGGCCAGGGGGTCCCATCGTCTGTGTGAGCTGGAACTGCCTGGGCCAGAGTGGGGTGGAGCTAAGGAGAGAGCAAGAGCCCGAGAAGAGCCAGGGAGCAGAGCTGCACCAGCCAGGGAGAACCAGAGCAGATCTGTGCTGGGAGCCGAGCCGCAGCAGCACGAGCCATAGAAGCTGCCCAGGGAGCAGATCTGTGCTAGGAGAAGAGCTGCAGCAAGCGAAGCCAGAGGAGCAGCCCAGGGAGCTGGAGGCAGGGCCACAGCAGCACTGGGGCTGGAGGTGGGTGCAGTGAGCAGTGTGGGAGAGCGAGGGGGACCCTGGGCAGAAGGCCCAGTGCAAGGAGATGCCACCCATCAGGAGATCCCCTACATGGGGGCTGACACTGGGAGCAAGGGTCCTGTCACCTAGAGCATGTGGCCACTGCCAGAGCAAGTGTCCAGCCTGTGGTGTCCCTGCAGCACAGCCAGGGCCTGGGAAGGAGGCCTGGGACATGTGAGGGAGAGACTGTGACCTGCCCTGACCCTCCAGAGACGCTGGTTGTGATCTCCCTGCACCACAGAACAGGGTAACTTGTTTTCCTTTAATCTTTCCTTATGTTTTACATTGATTGCTGGGTAATAAATGGTGTTTGCTTGAAGCACATGCAGTGAGGAGTGCGTCAGGGAAGTGCCCAGAGTGGAGACACTGTAGTCCTGGTCAAGTGATCATGACAAGATTGGGGGTCAAACAGTGATGAGCTGCCAAAATCTTAACAACCGGCTCTCTATAAATATTTCTAATTTAAGGAGGGGGAGCGGGGGAGGGACTGGGGCGGGGGGAGACATACTTGTGGGGCAAGGGGCCCCTACAGGGGCTGGGGAAAATTGCCTCCCCCAAACAGCCCTGGAGCTTGCAGCCCACCAACACACACCCCCGCCCGCTTACCTTGCCTGCAGCTCAAAGCAGCAGGACGACTCAGAAGCTCAGCTGAGCTGCCCAGCTGGTGCTGGTGACTGGTCACACTACAGCTGGTGGGAAACAGGGGAACCTCAACCTCCCCAGCTGGGAATCCTGAGAATAACAGGATGGTCCAGCCTGCACACTGGAGTTCTTTGCCCATCCCCTGGTCCTTTAACAACCAGTTCTCCACGGAGGTCTAATTTTAGCAAGCAGTTCTTGGGAACTGGTGGGAACCGACTCCAGCTCACCACTGGGCTCAAACCTCCCAGGAATCCTGGGCCCAGCCTTGTTGGGGTTGTGAGGACTCTGCCACGCATGAGAATAGAAAGAGCCTCCTGGGGGTTAGGCAGGCCTCTGGGTAAAGGGGTGGGGACTCAGGTCCTTTCTCTGGCCAATTGCACCAGAGTCATGTATAAACGAGGGAAATTCCCCACAATAGCCAGATCTGAACTACCTGTACATTTGTACTCTGTCCCTCTTCCCCTTATCTCTGCTGCTCCCCCTCTGAGCTTTCTCAGCACCTGGCCCCACAGCACTTCCTACCAGCCACAGACTGCTTGTTCTAGGCCTGCTTCTGTGGATGTGGCCTCTCTCCTGATTCCTAAGGAAAGGAACCTTTCCAGGAAATGGCCATGAATTCTGGGAATCTCCATGTGGCTGGTGGACAGCACCAGGAATCATTTGGCTCCTGGCACACAAGGCTACTTAAAAGCTGGATGCCTAGACACAGTCTTGAACTGTGGGCCCTCAGATTAAAAGGTTGAGACCATCTTTACTGTTCACTACAAGAGCGAACATGTAGGCAAAAAAGAGGCAAAAAAAGTCCCCTGAACCACTCCTCTTTTTCTGCACATCCACTGCCTTTCAGCAGGATTCCTCCTGTGCCTCAGTATGACTAAATCTCCACACCTAGACAGTCAGTCTGTCCACTGCACCCCAATCCCCCATGCCTGAGCCTCCCTGCCAAAGCCCCCCACCTGGCTCCATAGAATTAAGTCTCACATGTCACTGAGAACTCTACTTCTTGTGCCCAGAGAGTCTTGGCCTCCCTCACTAGATGACCTGAGAAACACATCTGCCTTTTCCAAAGAAGTGCTTGAAGTTGTTTTTCTTGTGTTATCATGTGGCCTAATGGATAAGGCATCTGAGTGTGGATCAGAAGATTGAGGGGATACGTCCTTTGGTGATTGTGTTTATGCAGTTTTACTGTTGTGCTGAACATCCTGCTCCTTTCAGGGCTGGAACCTCTTCTTGGCTCCTCAGGCCAATGCTCTGGCTTCAGCTAGAGCCCCAGGAAGGAGTTGAGGGGTGAGCGTCACAAAGGCTGGACATGAGCCCCAGGTGCTTCCAGTCTAGCCTTTGCCCTTCCTGACTTGCCAAAGAAAGTGGGCAGCTACCCGGGCTAGCGTGTGCCCCGTCCCTATGCTGGGGGGTACTTGCTACATAGCGTCTTTGGAGCCTGGGTGTTTCTCTGCTTCTCACCAGCTCAGGAAAAGCCTCTTGGGGTAAAATCTCCTGCCCCACTGCAAAAGTGAGCACCTTGAGTGGGACTAGTCAGAGGCCCCACCATGAGGGCTGTCCCTGCTTTCCTACCATCTTGTAATGTTGGCCACAGAGCATCAGCAGCTGCCCTGCATGCTGGTGATCTTCAGTGGGTGTTTGGCATGGCAGGGAGCAGGCTGGCTGGGTGTTTTTGTGCCTGTCTGAAGGCCACACATAGGCATGGTCCTACCCTCCTCTAGCCCTGACCTCAGTTGCTCTGTGGCTTTTAAGCCTTCCCTTGGAGCCCTCAGCACCAGCTGCCTCTGCTCTAGGTGCCCAGAGGAGGAGAGGTGTGCTGGGTCCCTTTTACAGATGCCCCTTCCCTGGTACTGCCCTTGCTCAGCTGCACAGAGGAGCTTCCATCCCCAATCCCCTGCCTAGCAGCCCTCTGGCACCATTCCTGAGGGCTGCCCTGCCTCACTTTCTTCCTACCATGTTGGGAAAGACAGTTCTCATTATTAAAGGTTAATAATATTCTGGGGCAGCTAGGGGCAGAAGCCTGTTCTGTGTTTTCCTACTGCAGAGCCCAAGCTCAGGAACTCCCCTTGGGTGCAGGCACTGCTGTGCTCCCAGAAAACAAGCCATCCTTGCACAGAGAGGGATGACAGGGCCTGCCAAAGCCCTGGATTAAACTAGGGACCTTTAGAGCTTCAGTCTAACGCTCTCCCAACGGAGCTATTTTGGCACCTGCATGATAGCATTTTGGCCTGTTGCTTCTCTGTCTGGGATGTTTTTGTCAGCAGTTGCAGACAAAAGACAGGAAAACAAACGGCTGCTCCACACCCCCACCGGAGGAACCCAATGCCATTAGCTGTGGTGAGTGGCTGTTGGCTGACAGGGCCTGTCCCTGAGGAGCTGGATCAGCAGCTGCCGCCTTCCCCTTGGCTCCAGGCTGTGGGAAATGTTCATTGCCTGGCTGCATGGGCGGACGCTGCTCCGTGCTCTGGAAAGCATCTGTATTGCTCTGTCAACCCCCCGTCTTCATTGAGCCAGTCTGGTAAGGTCCAAAGTGCCTGCTCCAGCCTGGCAGCTGAGAGTCTGTGCAGACATCAACCCCCTGCCAGCCACACAGGCAGCAGCAGCGCCAGCACCCCCAGGACCACAGGGGCACTCAATGCACTTCCTGTGGGAAAATAACTCCTTGTTGTCCAGCTGCTAGAGTGAGAGCCAGGAGAGAGCAGTGTCTGGCTCACCTTGGGAGAGAGAAGAGACCTGATGAATGCGGATCTCCCTCTGTCTCCCCCGCAATGCTGGTCAGTTTTATTGTTACTGTGATAAGTCAGTGCTTCCGTTCAGGACCGGCCCTCGAGGGGTCTGGGATAAATCCCCCTTTTCCTCCCCAGGCCCTGCCCCCAATCCACCACTTCTCCCAAGCCCCCACCGCTGTCCCATTTCTTTCCATCCTGCACCTTCCTGCCCCATTCCTCTCCCTCCCCCACCGCTTCCCATCCCTGCTCCTCCCCATCCCCGCCCAGTGCCTCCTGCACCCCACTGAACAGCTGATCACTGGCAAGTGAGAGGCACTGAAGGGGAAGAGGAGGAGCTTGTCGCAAGGCCTGTAGTTGGGGGAGCTGGCTGCCAGTGAGTGCTGAGCACCTATTTTTTCTTCAATTTTTCCATGGTTTCGGTCTCCCATCCAACACATTCGTTTTAGCAGATTGCCAATAGCAGGCAGGAGGCCATTAACAAATGCACTAGGCAGGGCGCCCTGTCCATTTGTATCTGGTTGCTGTATACCAGAATGTTGCAGAAAAATGTCAGTTAGCCGGGTGCGATAGTCGCCAGGGTTTTCTCCCTGTCGTTGCTTACAGCCATTTATGGCCGTCCAGTTGGTTTTAGGAGTCCATACCCGAGGGATGGCTTCAAATAGATTTTTAGCTTGTTCCTTACACTTTTTTTGGTATTCAGCATTAGGACCAGTATCTGGCAAAGTAGAGTGGCAGTCAGCAGCAAGCCAATCTGCTGCTGTGAGCCATTTTTCATGCTCACTAGGGTCTGTTACAAGTAGCTTGCACAGCTGCAGGAGGTCTGCCTCAGAGGGTTCATAGGTATCACACACTAACAAAAATTCCTCTGCAAATTTAGTAGGATCTTCTCGGGGCTTTGGAAAGCCTTTTACAATTGAAAGGAGCTCAGTGCGAGTCCAGGGTTTATAGCTCCAAGTGGGACCCCCGTCCTGGCCCCCAGTATGCATCATTCGGAGGGGAGCCTGAATATTTTTAAGGCCCAAGCGCGAGCTTTTACGAGGCAGAGTGAATCCAGAGGAATGGACCTCGGCAGTACCAGATGATCCGGACGGGTCTGAACTGGAGATTTCTGGGAATTGTTTCTGAGCTGGGAAATCTGGTGACTGTTGTTCCTGAGCTGGGGGCATGGGTGGCCGTCTATTGATTCGACGCAAGGCTGTCAGGCCAATTAATGCGTCTTCTTCATCCTCGTCCCAGGAATCTAGCAAGGGGTTTTCTTCATCTTTCCCCACCTCGAGACAGGAGTATGAAGCGGGGTCTGCTTGGAGAACAGGGTAAAGGGGAGCGCTTGGTCTAGTGGTGGGAGAGGAGGTTTCCAATAAAGCTTTTAACTTATCACTTGAATCTTTGAGAGAGGCGAGTTTCGATTCTGTCCATCTACGATTTGCCTCTTCCCACCATTGCATGAAACAGTTGACCTCTCCTTTCGCCAATTCAGTTTTAGATTGGCCGAGTTTGTCTTTTAAAACATCTACTCGATCCTTGTCCCAAGAGCCTAACAGTGGCCACTGAGTTTTGAGATCTCCCTGAGTTAGCCTAGACCATTTTTCCAGAAACTTACAGGAGTCCAGACCCTTCCTAAAATACATAAAATGAGCCAGAGTTCCTTTAGGGAACTGCCCTGGCTTAGATGTCTGGTTACCCATACAGGAGGACTTCAGACACCAATCACACAAGAAGGAAATTAGTGTTTGTCAGAGCGATGCCCAGTGCAAGACACAAAAGGAGCCCACAGGCTACTGCCTCAATCGCCCTTGCTTTCACACTAAGGGTTTTACCTAAGGTGCGGTGCGGCTGCAATTGTGCAGATTTCACTCACTCAGACTGCGGGGACAGGAACCCCTTGGTCGGCCAATCCCCAGACAGAGACGGCACCCAGACTCAAACACTCCACAGGAAGGACAGATAGACACAGAGACAGGACAGTCCTCAGTCCGGACAAAACACAGAAATAATTACGTGACCAGATTCCTGATGTCAGATCCCGGGATCCCTACCAGAACAGAGTGGGAACCAACAGGTTCGATGGCGTAGACCTCACTGTGGTTGTGCGCCTTTCCGCTCTAGTGGAGGACCACTCAGGCCAAATGCCCAGGTGCTGGCTGCCACGGTCATCCTACAAAAATGGTCAGGAATCACACAGCCCCAGTGAAGACGGTTGCCATCTCGGTGGAACCTCCAAATTGTCAAGTTAGAATCAGGACTCACAATTTGTCAGACCACTCTGTTTATTAGTGCAGCGCTCCACCATTAACATTCAGAATATGTGAGTGGCCATGCAAGACCCAAACAGTCTTATTTATACAGATAAAAGAGTGGGAATTGGACAAAGGGACAAAGAAAGCAAAACAGGAAAATTCACCTGGGGCACAGCATACATATCCTACTTCCTTACTAACTCTTATCGATCTAAGGCTAATACTTCACCAATTGCCCTTAAACGGTGCAATTGTTCTATGTTAATGTCTGTATTCCTGACACCTGGATTGCAACATTCCAACAATTTTGCTTAAAGGTACAGACAACATTTCTTTAATCCTTTCTATTCTTACAATATAATTCATTCTACTTTCACATCTTAAAGGTGTTTGGTTGGCAGCCCTGGTTCCCAGGTGTCTCCTGAGGGAAGAAAGTTTCTGTGCAAAATACTGAAACTTTTAACAGAGAGGAGGGAAAGGCGATGGCCACATGATGCGGCCAGTGTGTATGACAACATGGTTCTTTTATATAGGATGACTCTGAACATTGACTGATCTCCAATCCCTTGGATTTGAAGATATATTTTGTTGTGCACTTAGGAACCTATAAGGCTGAAGCAATTTGTGGATGGTGACACTACGATTGAAGGGTTTTTTAATGTTGTAGAAATTGTTAAAAACACTTACCTTAAACTGGAACTGCCTGTTATTAAAGGCTGGTTTCCCCACATTAGTTCCATAAGCTCTGCTAGAAACACCCTGGGTTCTCTCCTGCCTCGGTGGGAACAAGAGGGAATCGTCCCCTGCTGCCCTTGGCTCCAGACTGATATTTCTGGGGAGGGGACGTGGAATTGATTTGTTTGCTGTTGAGAAGGGAGCCGGGCCAGTTCTCAGGGAACCAGAACTCCCAGCATCTTCCCAGCCCAACCCAGGCTGCTGCCCTGTCCCAGCCTGTTCCTCTGCGGCCTCTGCATGTTTGACTCTAACGCAGGCTGGGAGCAGCAGCTGAGGCAGAGGACAGCCTGGGACGGGCAGATCGAAGGAGTTTAACAAGCAAAAAAGGTAAAATGGCAGTGGGGTATTACCTTGGACTCAATGGCATTTCTCCATTGGTCTGTCTGCTTTGGGGCAGGGACAATAACACGTCCTGCTGCATTCGTTATTTCAAAAGGCAGTTTAGGATCTTCATTCTCACACACGATGCACAAAGCAGGACTCAACCTTTGGCGTAAACTAAACAAGCTGCTCACAGATTCTGGCAGCCACAATGAGCATTTGGGTGAGAGCTCAGACCTGCCCCTGTCCCAGAGGGAGAGTGTCATCTGTGTGGGGACTGGACCACTGACCTACCCGCTCCTAATTCCCAAACTTTCAGTAACTCTATTATCATTGCCTGTGAGTGTTATTTAAACCATAAGAAAAACCACACTGGGCTAGACCAAAGGCCCATCTATCGCTGAATCCTGTCTTCTGACAGTAGCCAAAAACAGGTGCCCCAACAACCAGTCAACAAGGCACCACTGGGAGTTGAACCCAGGATCTCCTGTTTACGAAACAGATGCTTTAGCCAACTAAGCCATGGTGCCTGTGGGTGATTAAAGCCCTCTATCTGCCCACACCTGACTCCCTGCCATTGTCACCAGGTCCTGACAACCTTTGTTTGTGTTTGGATTCTGCAAAGCAGAGAAGGCCGTTAAAAAAGCTAATGAGGTTTTAGGATGCATTAGGCGAGGTATTTCCAGCAAACATAAGGAGGTGTTAGTACCGTTATATAAGGCGCTGGTGAGACCCCACTTGGAATACTGTGTGCAGTTCTGGTCTCCCATGTTTAAGAAGGATGAATTCAAACTGGAACAGGTTCAGAGACGGGCTACTAGGATGATCTGAGGAATGGAAAACCTGCCTTATGAAAGGAGACTCAAAGAGCTTGGCTTGTTTACTCTAGCCAAAAGAAGGCTGAGGGGGGATATGCTTGCTCTTTATAAATATATCAGAGGGATTAATATTAGGGAGGGAGAGGAATTATTTAAGCTTAGTACCAATGTAGACACAAGAACAAATGGGTATAAACTGGACACTAGGAAGTTTAGACTTGAAATTAGACGAAGGTTTCTAACCATTAGAGGAGTGAAGTTCCGGAACAGCCTTCCAAGGGGAGTACTGGGGGCAAAAGACATATCTGGCTTTAAGACTAAGCTTAATAAGTTTATGGAAGTGATGGTATGATGGGAGAACCTAATGTTGGCAATTGATCTTTGATTATCGCCAGATAAGTATGCCCAGTGGTTGGTGATGGGATGTTGGATGGGATGGGATCTGAGTTACTGCAGAGAATTCTTTCCTGAGTGCTGGCTGGTGAGTCTTGCCTACATGCTCAGGGTTTAGCTGATCGCCATATTTGGGGTCGGGAGGGAATTTTCCTCCAGGGAAGATTGGCAGAGGCCCTGGAGGTTTTTCGTCTTCCCCTGCAGCGTGCGGCACGGGTCACTTGCTGATGGATTCTCTGCAGCTTGAGGTCTTCAGACCACAATTTGAAGATTTCAGTAACTCAGGCATAGGTTAGGGGTTTGTTATAGAAGTGGATTGATAGGGTTCTGTGGCCTGCTTTGTGCAGGGGGTCGGACTAGGTGATCACATTGGTCCCTTCTGACCCTAGAATCTATGAATCTATGAATCTAGGAGCAGGTGACGTTTTCCTTACAAGTTGTGTGTGAGTGAATCTTTGGCCAGGTCTGCACTACAAAGTTGTTTCAGAAGAATTATACTGCTCAGGTGTGTAAAAAACACACAAGGCTACCTCGGTTGGCAGCTTGTGGCTGGTGTACATGCTGTAATGGCACGTCTGGCGACAAAACTGCCCTGTTTTGCTGACAAAATAAAACAACTTCGATGAGAGGTCTAGAGCTTTTTGCAGCAAACTTAAAGTGACAGAGTAGACGCTGCTGTTCATTATATCACCATAACTGGACTCCTCCAGTATCCCACAATGCCCACCGTGAACTCGCGTGCCCTGCATTCCTGCTACAGAGCCGTGGGCCCCTCCCCTTTCATTGCTCTGGGAAATTCTGACAGCTGAGCCTGCTGCTCTGCTCTGGCAGCCAGGAGCAAATCACTGCTGTGGAATGCTGCTCTCTCCCGCACTGCGAACACAGAGCAGACGGCAGGAACTTCCTCACAGTGTGAGGGGGCCATGGGCATCTGAACTGTGACACGCCCAGGACATCCCTTCCCTCGAGGAGGCTCTTACCTTCTAAACAGGGATGGCTGTTTTTTAGTAAAATCAGGAAAAGGAAAGGAGAAAACTCAAAAGAGGTTCCTCCTGTCGCTCACGTCCGTGAACTCGAATACTCTCTCAGTCCTCAAAGAGAGACCTCAAGAAGGAGACTTGCTGAAGCAAAGCCACAGGGGTCTCTGAGGTTTCCCTGGCCCCTCGCTCCTGTCCTGCCTGGCTGATGTCAGCATCTGTCTGTGAGGTCACCACCTCCCCACCACCTTTGATCAATAGTCTGAAGTCCTGCAAAAGGCCTTTGTGATGTCACTGCCACACCCCTCCCTTGCTGTGCTAATGTCCTGCCTCTGGCCAGGCACTGTCGAGGTTTGAGCTACTCCCTGTGGATCACCCCACTCAAGGAGCGTTCCTTCTACGCAGCAAGCCGGCTAGACAGTAAAACATCAGATGCTGCTCCCAATGCTACACTCAGTTTTTCAGAAATTAGTCGACTTTATGTCCTGAAGAGATCATTAGAGCATCTAATCTGACCCCCTGCATATCACAGGCCTCCTGTATGACACAAGAGCTACTTTGGGGGCAAACACATTCCAGAAAGGCATCTAGTCTTCACTGAATGACATCAGGAGATGGCGAATCCACCACTTTCCTTGGTAGCTTGTTCCTGTGATGAATCATCCTCGCTGTTGATTATTTGTGCCTTATGTGTAATATGAATGTGTCTCTTTTCGCCTTCCAGCCATTGGGTCTTGTTATGCTTTTCTCTGCTAGATTAAAGAGTCCTTTAATAGCCAATATTTTCTCTCCATTAAGGCACTTCAATGAAGCCACCTTTCAATCTTCTTTTGATAAGCTAAACAGGTCTAGCTCTTTCAATAGCTCACTAGAAGGCATTTTTATCCAGCCCTCAGAACATTTGGTGGCTCTTTGCTGCCCCAGCTCCAATTTCACAACATCTTTTTCAAATGAGGACACCAAAACTGGAGGCAGTATTCCAATATCAGTCTCAGTGATGTCATGTCACCTCCTGTGACGTTATTGACATAATCTGTAACTCTATAGATCACCGTTGCGACCACTGTTCTGTATTTGCAGTTAATATTGTAGAAAGGTTGTCGTGTAAGGGGTCTATGGAGAGGTTCTGATTGGCTGATTACAATGATGCTATCTCTATATGTGTATCATTTTTATAATTGACGTTATGAATATTGGCTCTATGCTGCCCGTTTTTCAAACTTGTGCTATGCTTCTGGGGAACACCCCAGCTGGACAAGTTGGTGTCAGTTCTGCCTAACTTGCTTGATGGCTCAGTAAGGACCATGAGCTGTACAATTGACCCATTGAGAGAAGGCAGATATCCCTTGTGACTTAGCAAGGTATGCAGGGACCTGCCTATGGACAGAACTCTAAGGTTTTTCTATGCCAGGTGCTGGATAGAGTGTCCTTGGGACAAAGAAAGCAAAGATCACATGGCAAGAGACTATAAAAGGCTGATGCTTCATCTCCATCTTGTCTCCAGTCCTGCTTCATACCCCTGGAAGGACTTTGCTACAAACTGAAGCTCTGTACAAAGGACTGAATGACCCATCCCAGCTGTGGATGGACTTCAGAGACTTGATTTCAACCTGTAGAGTTTGCAGAGGAAGGTGTGCGGCTCTGTCCACAATGGCTGAGAAACGTCAGGTAATTGTTGCCTTCCGTAACTTCCACGGGAGCCCAGCACAGACAATCTGGAGAAAGCAGAAGAAGCTATGTGGCTCTGTTCACCCCAGAGCCCCACGGGGAGAATCTAGTGAAAGGGGAGTCATTCTTCACCTGCGCTCCCGGA
Organism: Gopherus flavomarginatus; assembly: GCF_025201925.1. NCBI lineage: Eukaryota > Metazoa > Chordata > Testudines > Testudinidae > Gopherus > Gopherus flavomarginatus. The sequence goes on along the minus strand of NW_026114609.1, from coordinate 105,353 downwards.
AGAGCTGCTAGGACTCCTTCCTTTTCTACCCTCTCCCTCCCAGCAAGAAATGTTATCAAGGTCCAGCGTTAGGGGAACTGGTGCCCTGGGCAAAATGTGTACTTAGGCACTTTCCCATCACCCCTGGACCATCCCCCTCCCCCTTTACCGCTAGCTCCTGCACTCCCAACCCTTGTGCCTCCTTCACCCCAACTCCTGTCCCCTCCTGTGCCCTAACCACTACGCTGTGTCCCCTTTGCCCTTAACTCCCACACTCCCCTCCTGTGCCACCAGCCATTGCCCCTCTCCTGCACCCCCTTCACCCCTAACCCCTGCACCCTCTTCTGCACCCACGTGAGGACACCGACCTGTGTGCATGGAGCAGCTGGCATTGCTGCCCGCTCCTCCCTGGAACGCTGCTCCTCCAGGGACCCTTAGGGGCTGTGGGGGCGAGAAGCGACATCATCCGAGCTCCCTGCATCCAGGTCACTTTCCTCAGTCAGGCTGCATAAGGGGAGGGCAGAGAGCAGCAGCTTCTGATGCTCCCCTCACAGCACAGCCCAGGTGGGGAAAGTGACCAGGACGTATGGAGCACATAGTGTTGCTCCTCGCTCCCTCCCAACCCTCTATGGGGCCACGGAGGAGCATTGGGGCAGGGGAGAGCAGTGAGCAACTTCGCACTGGCACATGGTGCCCTTTGACCCCCTGGAACCCTGGGCGGCTGCTGGGGGGCCCCATCCCTAAGGCCAGCCAGGCTCCCCAGCACAAACAGCAGAGAACACAGGGAGACTGGCCACACACTGAGCAGTAGTAGACTGGGTAGCTTGTAATGGAGGCTCGGGAGGTGGGGCTCAGCCTCCCCAAACCTTGCGTCGCCAAGGAGGCAGTGGGGCCCAAGACTAGGGGCTCTGGCCAAATTGGGCCCCGCTGGAAAAGTCTGCCCCATGTCAGCCCCAGGGCTGGAGAAGCTCTCACTCCGTGCTAGGGCCCAGGTGCTGCAGCAGGGGCACAGAACTTCTCTGGTCTCGGGCCCACAGTGGTGCAGGTGTAAAGGAGTGACAGGGTGGGGCCATTGGAGGCAGGGGTGGAACAGAGGTGACATAGTGGATGGGGCCATGAGTGGAAGGTGCAGAACGAGGGAGATCCACAGACAGAAGTGGGGGGGGCATGGTTCTGGTGCTGGGGTCCCTGCACTTATTCTCCCTTTCCTTGGGCTTTGGCATCACTAACCCCTGATTAGCGAGTAGGCTTCAGTGCCCCCCAAAATGTGGGGTGTGACTCCTAGGGGGACACAGAGGAACATTCATGGGGGCACCTCAGGGCCCAAGCGAGCCCCCATGGAGGGAGCAGCACTGAGCCCCACTCTGTCCCAGCTTTTCCTCAAGCCCACCCTCAGCCTGGGCCTCTGGCTCGCAGCTCAGCCTTGACCCCCTTCACCCTTGTCTGCACCCCTCTCCACAGCAAGCAACAGCCCCACTCCCAGCCCCGGTTTTTGATTGTGGCTTCTGAGGTTCCACAGACATGGATAAGAGGGCTCAGTGTGTAATGTTTGGGGACCACTGGTTTAGGATGATGTCCTCAATCACTTCTATACAGTCCAATAAAAGCTATTCCTCACCCACTTACCCCTCCATCAGGACCCACTAGGTATGTTCTTCTGCCCTTCACTCATACAGGAAGGATAATAACATTTCATATCACTCAGTGCTAAAGTGATTTGTAACCTGCCACAACTGGTCATTTTGGGGAAGCGGCCCCATGATGCTGCATACCTAGGCAGAGTAGAAGTGTCTATGCAAACACGGTCTGTTCCTGAAGTCTCTCCCACAGCTGCTCACTAGATGTGAGGGGGGAGCTCATTCAGCACCTGCTTCTGCTTATTATTTAAAAACTCCTTAGTGTCCCTATCACTGCCGGCCTTAGATTTCTCCTACTGTCCATTTTTTAGCAGGTTAGATGAGGTGGCCGAGAGGTTAGGGTGATGGACTGCTAATCCATTATGCTCTGCACGCATGGGTTCGAATCCCATCCTCATTGGATGCTTTTAGCCTTCACCCCTCCTTTATAGACAACCATCTCCCCTTTGGTACAATGACAGATCAAACAATATTGCTTCTTGCAAACAAAAACCTTCTCAGAAAGTCAGACAACCCTCTCTGCTCCCCCTCTCCAGTTTTAAATAAAATGTCTAAATCTCAGATTTCTGAAAAAAGAAATTCTCTAGTTCTGTATTTCTTAGTTTTTATCTCAAAAGGTAGCATCGTCATCATCTCCCCCAAACACCCTGGGACCTCCTCAAATTATAAAAATACCCCATTTCTCAGCAAGGCCATGACAGTGACCCACTGCTAGAATGTCTAGGGCAAGCTGTCCTGAAGAAGGCAACTCAAACATTTTCTCCCTGCTTCCCTTGGCAAGGTCTGACTGGGAAAAGAAAATTCCCCAAACTGAAAATTTTCTGCTGAAAAACCAATACCAGTTTGTTTGAGGACTTTGATTTGAATGTATTATTGTTATTCTCTTCTGATTTATCTCATTTCAGTCTTTGTCCTCCAGATGTGTTTCCAGCTGTTGAGTTGTGGGGGAGAGAGGCCAATTCATAATGTCTCTACTTCCCTTTCATAGTTTCTTCCAACTTGCTAGGAAGTACCTTTGCTACGACATGAGTCAAGCACTGTCCATTGTCTCTGTGCTATCTCGGAGAAGTCTGCATTTTACACGGTTCCTGGAATAGTCCTTGGGAGTGTGGATACCTTCAATGGGCCAGCAGGGAGTCTGGCTCCTCCATTTTTGCACCTGAAAGGCTGGTGGTGGGCATTTCCCAACCTCATAACATATTTCTGTAATGCACACAGAGCAAACTTCATGACTTCTGAAACCAATGTGAGCCCATAGAATGCAAGAAGACATTAATGTTCAACAGATGAACACTTCAAGATTTTTAAAATGATACCTCACCAGGCAGACTTTGTTCAAAACGTATCATCACTATATGAGGGTGGTGAATATGGGGCTTGCAGGGTGCTGCTTTTAGCACACCTTGTCACTCCTGGGCTTATATTGCAATGGGAACGTACCCTTAGAGTCCACCTCTCCTGGGATAAAGATGGCAGGATGGCTGGCCTGGGTCATCTGACTTGGGCTCATTATGCTACGGCTGAGAGGCTAAAAACTGTGGTGCAGATATTTGTGTTCACACTGAAGCCTGGGTTCAGAAACCCTCGCCCCTCGTGGGGTCTCAGAGGTTGGGTTCAAGTCCATATGTCTGCACTGTCATTTTATAGTCTTGCAGTCTCAGCCCCATAAGCCTGAGTCAGCTGACCTGGGCTTTGAGAGAACTGCCCTGGGTGTGTTAATCAGAGTGTAGACATAATGTTAGGGTACGTCTCCAGTGCAATGAAACACCCAGGGCAGGCCTGTGTTGGAGTAATCAGGGTAATGTGGCGTGGGATGTAAAGTTGCAGTGTGCGTGTCTGGGCTCAGGTTCAGTACCCTGCTCTAGGAGCCCAGAAGGCTGGGAGGGAGTTTAGCAAGTGGAAATGGTAAAACCGCAGTGAAGTATTACCCTGGAGTCATGTCAGTTCTCCATTGGTCTGTCTGATTTTGGGGCAGGGTTTATAACTCTCAGTGGTGCCTTGTTGAGTGGCTTTTGGGGCACCTGCTCTTGGCTGCTGTCAGAATTACAAGATTCAGAGCTAGATGGTCCTTGGGTCTAGCCCAGTGTGGTTTTTCTTATGGTTTAAATTACACTCCAGGCACTGATAATAGAGTTACTGAAAGTTTAGGAGTTAGCAGCTGCTAGGTCGTGGATGATCCTCCGCCCCTGAGGCTGGGGCTGGGACAGGGGCAGGTCTGGGCTCTCACACCAAATGCTCTTTGTGGCTGGCAGAATCTGTGGGCTGCTCATTTAGGTTACACTGAGTGTTAAGTCCTGCTTTGTGCACAGTGTATGAGAATGAAAATCCTAAACCGCCCTTTGAAATAACGAATGTAGCAGAACGTGTTATTGTCCCTGCCCCAAAGCAGGCAGACCAATGGAGAAATGCCATTGAGTCCAGGGTAATACTTCATTGCGGTTTTACCTTTTTTGCTTGCTAAACTCCCTTGCAACTTTGAGGGGGCCCAGAGCCCAGTATTGGAAGCATTCTCCTTCCCTTGGCCATGAACAAGCTCAGGAATCTTTTCCTTCTTGCTACAAGTTGTCAAACTGTCAGTAGGTAACACAATTAAATCACTTTCTGCTCTCCTTGTGCCCTGGCTAGGGTATCACCCTGATTAGACAGAGCTGCTACACCCTTTTCCAACCACACATTAGCAACTGGCAAACTACAAGCACCAGAATTGTCTGATCTCTGCGATTTTGCTAAGACACTAACTGGATGCAACCTAGTTACAGGGCCTTCTCCCCAGCAGACACAAACTTAGGACCATTCCCTTCCTGGGCTTTAGCTGTATTTACAACCAACTCTGAGACAACTGAATGACCCTCAACCATCACAGGCTGAAAGGCACCTTCTGTCTGCTCCACAGACACAGAAGAGCCAGAGACACATTCTCCTTCACCAGACACACAGCTTGGGATTTCCTTTCCCTTGTCCCAGCACACAAGGCTGTGCACAGATAACTGCTTGGAGACTGAGGTAGCTTCCTCCACAGGCAAGTCAATATCCCTGACAGACACAGGCACATTTCCTTCACTGTCACATTTTTCCACACAGGAAACAGGTAAGGGATAGGGACACTCATTTTCCACTATTTCTGCATTCCCAAACTGCTGACAAGATAAAGCCATCAGCTCACAAGGCTGCCTAGGCTCCTCCAAACCTTCTCTACCAGGCACATTGCCAATTCCAACAGATAAGCTGCTGCTTTTTTCACTACACTGAGCTACTTCCAGCAAATCACAGTTACCCATTTCAGGTTCACTTTTACAAGCTGCACTAGCCACCAATCCATTACCCATCTACCCTTTCCTTCCTCAGTTAGGGCTCCCATCTGACCATTTACTTGAATCTGCTCCTGAGAAATGTCTCCCTCCCCGATTAGATCTTTTTGCTCTTCATTTAACTCCAGAGTCACTTCTGAGACATTAGACAGACCTTCAGAAACTTCATTCCCAGACACACTGCTTTCTTGAATAGACAAACAGCTATTACCAACCAGGTTAGACTCCCCCTGTCCCCGGCCATAGCAAAACTGGTTAAACACAGAAAACTGATCCCAGTAATACCATATATCAACATAGTTATAAGCTGGATTTTCATGAGGATACAGTTTCTGCTGTTCTTTCCTTGCTTCTTTGACTTGGAGCTGAAGTCTGGCAGTTTCTTGTTGCATCTTGTGAGTCTCCTGTTCCAGGTCTTGTTGCCTCTGTCGAGCTTTCTCCTCGGCAGCCAGTAATTCCAGACGCCCCTTACGAGCTTTTTCTTCTCTCTCATCAGCCTCCTCCTTTCTTTCAGCAGCTTCCTTCTCCAGCTTGGCCAAGGCTTGCTTCTCTTCCATTTGAATTTCTGCCAGTTTTTGCTCATATTCAAACTGCAGGCCGTCCATCAGGGCTTGCAGTTTCTTTGCTTTTGCAGATGCTTTCTGGCTCATGGTCACTGATCTTTAACCAACCAAACTCTCAATCCCAATTTTCAAATTTGGATAGCGTGGGGTTCTGACCCAAAGCCTAATTGACCTGGTTCTGTGGATCCTTGCACGACTACGCCTCTGTGATGGTGCTGCCTGTGGGAGCCAGCGGAGGTCACTCAATCAGGGTGAACTGCAAACAAAATGGGGCAGACAAACCCCAAAGGCTGGTGGTTATTCCAATACTTACATTTACCAAGCCAGCACAAAACAGCTTCTATAGTACCTCACTGGTTACTTAGAAGTCCAGACCATGCAGTTCCCTTAAAGTGCCCAGCCTCAGGCCTCCGTCCAGACACACCTGTCAGATATGATGATGATTCCTGAAAATCTTCCTTCATCATATAAAAGAAAAGGTTCTTCCAATCCCAAAGGATCAGCCACAAACCCAGGTTCAATTATAACTTAGATCTTACCCAAAATACACGCTATAGCCAATTCTTATTAACTAAGCTAAAATTTATTAGAAAAGAAAAGAGAATGTTGGTTAAAAGATCAATATACATACAGACTTGAATTCAATTATTGAGATTTAGATACATAGTAGAGGTGAGCTTTGTGATAAACTCAGGACAGATAGCTGCAAGGGAGGGGTAGGAATCAGTACCAGAAGGTTAAAAGGCCCTCCTCCTTATCAACTGAGAGGCAACCACAGGTCAATCAGGTTCAGCTGGGAAAGGTTACCAAGGTAGTAAATTAGAATCAGCTGAGGGGGGAGCTACCTGAGGTTAATTGGGACCAGCTGATTCCAACTTGGGGCTGCCTGAGACCTTTTTAAACCCTTCCCTGTATGAGGTGAGGTGAAGCCCAGCCCTGCTGCCAGGAGTAGAAAAACAGTGAGACAATCCAGGAGGAGAGGCAGTACTTTCTCCCATAAGGGAGGTAAGAATTCACTAACCAGGACTAGTGGAAATATGGGGAGCAAACTTCCCTTGTGTCCCAAGAGGGACTGCATTATCCGAGCCTGTCTCACCAGGGCTGAAAGCAGCAGAGACTGAGGAGGTGCCTTATCACAGCTTGTAGTTGCCAAAAGTCCTTTTAGAAATAGTCCATAGGTTATAGTCCAATTTCCATATTCAGGGTGGCTCCAGTCAATGACTGGGGAATCTCAATCCTCATGACTTAAGGTTTCCCACTCTTGAAACCCAAAGCAGATCTGAGATGAGAAGGATCGTGTCCCAGGCTTCTTATACATTTCCAGCAGCCTTTCGGCCTGAGAAAACAATAGGCTTAACTCCTTCTCCCAAACATCCTGGCAATTAGCACACAGTAATTTATCCATTAAACAGTTCAGATACAGGTTACTACAACCTTCAAAAGAGACATATAGACAATAATACTAATTCACTCAAGTATGATCTTAAATGCTAATATTCCCTTTTTTGATCTTTGAATTAAATCTATAGCAATAGACAAGACCTGTTTACTGACATCCCAAGAGCTGAGCAAACATCTGCCCATCTACCTCCAACAATACAGACTGCATTTCAAAGCTCTGTTCATTTACAGATCTTGCTTATCAGTCCTTAAGCTTCACCCATGAGTCAGGTCAGTCGGTGAGGTGAGTTAATTAACTCTTTCTGGCCCTGTCCTCTTTCAGTGAGATATTATATTATACTCATAACATCACAGGTGGGGCACTGGCTTCCCTCCCCAGCTCCGGGTGGGGAGTGGTGGTTCCAGAGAGGGCGGGGCACCAGCTTCGCTTTTCAGTTCTGGGAGGGGCCTGGGGAGTGGCTGTTCGAGTGGGGGCTGGGTGCTGGCTTCTCTCCCCACCTCTGGGAGGAGCCTGGGGTGTGGTGGCTCCAGAGGGGGCGGGGCTCTGTGTTCCCTCCCCAGCTCTGCGAGGGAACTGGGGAGCAGCCGTTTCAGCAAGGGAGGGGCGCTGGGTTCCCGCACCATCTTTGCCAGGGGACTGAAGAGCGGCCGCTCCTCTGGGGGCAGGGCACTACATTCCCTCCCCAGCTCTAGGAGAGAACTGGGGAGCGGCCGTTAATGCAGGGGTGGGGTGCTGGGTTCCCTCCCCAGATCTGCCAATGGACTGAACAGCGGCCGTTCCAGTGGGCTCGAGGCACTGGGATCCCTCCTGAGCTCTACCAATGGACTGGGGAGCAGCCGTTACAGTGGGGGAGGGGCGCGGGGTTCCCCTCCCATCTCTGCCAGCTGACTGGGGAGAGGTCGTTCCAGCGGGGACGGGGCGCTGGATTACCTCCCCAGCTCTGCCAGGGGACTAGAGAGCATCCGTTTCAGGAAGGGAGGGGTGCTGGGTTCCCGCACCATCTTTGCCAGGGGACTGAAGAGCAGCTGTTCCTCCGGGTGCGGGGCACTACATTCCCTCCCCAGCTCTGGGAGGGAACTGGGGAGCGGCCGTTGATGCAGGGGTAGGGCACTGGATTCCCTCCCCAGATCTGCCAATGGACTGGGGAGCGCCCGTGTCATAAACAGATAAGTAAGAGTTAATAGAACAAAACTGCTTTGTATCTCTTTTGCCTGGAAAGGATTAACAAGAACAGTGAGCCTGGCTGTCATCTGACCAGAGGACCGATCAGGGGATAGGATACTTTAAAATCTTGAGGGAGGGAAGTTTGTGTGTGAGCTGTTAGTGTTTGGTTCTTGTTCACTCTGGGGGCTCAGAGGGATCAGACGTGCAACCAGGTTTCTCTCCAATCTCTCCAGTACAGACTCTTATAAGGTTAGAATAGTAAGTACTAGGCAGATAAAGCAAGTTAGGCTTATATTTGTTTTCTTTATTTGCAAATGTGTATTTGGCTGGAAGGAGTTCAAATTTGTATTTTGCTGAAAGGATTTTAATTTGTACTTGTATACTTAGGCTGGGAGGGTATTCCCAGTGTCTATAGCTGAAAGATCCTGTAACATATTCCATCTTAAATTTACAAAGATAATTTTTACTGTTTTTCTTTCTTTAATTAAAAGTTTCTTGTTTAAGAACCTGATTGTTTTTTTATTCTGGTGTGAGACCCCAGGGGACGGGGTGTGGATCCACCAGGGAATTGGTGGGGAGAAAGGAGAGAAGGGGGGGAGAGAGATTAATTTCTTTCTGTGTTAGGATTACTTTCTCTCTCAGGGAGAGTCTAGGAGGGGGGAAGGTGAATTTTCCTCTCTGTTTTGTGATTCAAGGAGTTTGAATCACAGTGATCTTCCAGGGTAACCCCGGGAGGGGAAGTCTGGGAGAGGTAACGGTGAAGGAAAGGGTTTACTTTCCTTGTGTTAAGATCCAGAGGGTCTGGGTCTTAGGGGTCCCCAGGCAAGGTTTTGGGGGGACCAGAGTGTACCAGGCACTGGAATTCCTGGTTGGTGGCAGTGCTACAAGTACTAAGCTGGTAATTGAGCTTAGAGGAATTCATGCTGGTACCCCATCTTTTGGACGCTAAGGTTCAGAGTGGGGGATTACAACATGACAGCCTGTTCCAGTGGGGGAGGGGCACTGGGTTCCCCTCCCATCTCTTCCAGCGGGGGCGAGACACAACTTTCCCTCCCCAACTCTGCGAGGAGTCTAGGAAGCTTCCGCTCCAGCGGGGACGGGTCGCTGGATTCCCTCCCCAGCTCTGATAGGGGACTGGGGAGCGGCAGTCCCTGCGGGGGCAGGGCACTGGGTTCCCTCCCCAGTTCTGGGAGGGTACTGGGATGCGGCCATTGCAGCGGGGGAAGGGCTCTGGGTTCCCTTCCCAGGTCTGACAGGGGACTGGGGAGTGGCTGGTCCAGCGGGGGCGGGGTGCTGGGTTCCCTCCCCAGATCTCCGATGGGACAGAGGAGCAGCTATTCCTGAGGGGGTGGGTCACTGTCTTTTCTCCCCAGCTCTGCCAGGGAACTAGAGAGTGGCCGTTCCAGCGCGGTTGGGGCACTGCCTTCCCTCCCCAGCTCTGCGAGGGGACTGGGGAGGGGCCGTTTGGGTGGGGGCGGGGCACTGGGTTCGCTCCCCAGCTCTGCAAGTGGACTTGGGAGCAGCCTCTCCTGCGGGAGCGGGGCGCTGGACTCTTTCCGGCTCTGCATGGGGACTGGGCAGTGGCCGTTCCAGTGGGGGCGGGGTGCTGCCTTCCCTCCCCAGGCCTGTGAGAGGATAGGGGAGCGGCCGTTCCTCTGGTGGCGGGGAGCTGCCTTCACTGCCCGGCTCCGAGATGCGACTGGGGAGCCGTCGTTCCCGCTGGGGCGGGGCACTGGGTTTCCTCCCTGGCTCTGCGAGGGGACTGGGGAGCGGCTGTTCCAGCGGGGGTCGGGGTGCTGCCTTCTGTTGCTGACACAGAGGGTGCCCGAGGCAAGCAACAGTGGTTCGTGCCCAGAGTGCGAAGCGCCAATGAACACACACCCGGGTGGAGAAGGAAGCAAAGTTTATTTGAGATCTCAAAGCGGTGCAAGGAGACAAGCGCCTCAAATCATGCACACCGACACAAGCGGCTTGACCCTTTTTATAAGTTTTTTTTCTTTCTTCTTTCTCCCCCGTCTCCTCCTCCTTCCTCCCCCGTAGCAGTTTCGTAAGCGCAGGTGCATTAAGTAATCTTGGCCACAGCAGCTCGTTAGTAAGTTTTCCTTCTGCAAGTTATCTTGTCCTTCTGCTAAAGGTGCACAGGCACTCCCTATCCGTGGCCCCACGAAGTCCCGGGACCTCCTGGTCAACCTCCTCCTTGCCCTGGCTAAAAAGGCCATCTACACGACCAGGGAGAGGAGGTTGGCCGATGGAGACCCCGGTGACTGTGGGACTTGTTTCCGATCCATGGTCCGTTCATGCATCCGGGCGGAGTTCCTCTGGGCGGCGTCCACTGGATCCCTTGACGCCTTCGAGGAGCAGTGGGTGCTGTCCGGGGTTCTCTGCTCGGTGTCCACGTCAGATTCCCTTCTTATGACCCTTTGACCTCACTCCTGTCCCTGTTCTTTTATTAGTTGTCCCCCAAACTCAGTGGGTTCTGTGGTCCTGTGGGTCCTCCCCTTAGGCTGGGGGGGGGGATTCTTTAGCCCGCCCACTTCCCAGACACCCAATAGATAAAGGTGCACAGGCCTTATCACCACTGCTTTAGACCGGTTTTAGCTGTGCTGCAACTGAGAACTTACTGTTACACATTTCATTTCACAGCTGCTAGCTTTCTAGATCAAGTAGAGTTCAACATGGAGGAGCTTTAGTTCACTGAGACCTAGATTTATGTCTAGTGACACCAACACCCCCTTGGTACTGTCTCTGAGCAGCCCCTGCTACAGTCTGCCCAGTCCTCCCCCACTGCTGTGTCCCCTCCCCCAGCTAACACCCTGCCTCTCCCCCATGCTACTGCCTCTGAGCAGCCCCCCCAAAAGTCTGCCCAGTCCTCCCCCTGGCTGTGTCCCCTCCCCCCCCAGCTCCGACCCCTGTCACATCCCCCCTCTACACTTTCTCCGCGCAGCTTGCCCCATTCCCTGCTGAGTCCCAGCTTCACCCTCTGACAGCTCTCCAACCCCACCTCCCCCCATCACAGCCCTTGCCTCCCTAGTGCCCTGGCCCCTGCTCCCCGGGGTGGGCTTGAGAGGCCCCCACTCCCCGACCGCTCCACTCCCCAGAATTGGAAGCTGCTGGGGTTGAGGAAGGTGGGGTCTGGGCTGGCCCAGCTGCTTGGGCAGATCCTGGTAAAAGAGAGAAGAGCGGGCAAGGCTGAGGACCCTCCCTTGTCCTGGGGGGGGCAGGGGTCCCACAATTTAGCTCAGTGTCACCTCCCATCTCCAGCCCTGCTGGGATGAGACCACAATCCCCCAGTGCCCCCCGCCCTGCCACCGCCATCAGCACTCAAGCTGGGGAATCGCCTCCCTGCCCCCTCCAACACCAGCCTCCCTGCCATGTATCCCGGGGTGGGGTCGGATAAGGGTGGATTTATTCTTTCCATTGCCCAGATCTAGCCCTCAGCCCCAGTCTGCCCATACGGGATCCAGAGTCTGGAGCAGTTGGCTGCTTACTGAGGGCTACAAGGAGCAGCCAGGAGAAGGGAGTAGATTCTCCATAGCTTTGCATCCACTCACACTGGTACCTGTCTCACACATGGGGAAACTGAGGAACCAGGGAGGGCGATATGGCCTGCACCAGCTCCAATTGGGAGTCTGTGGGAGAGCCAGGAATAGAACCCAGGAGTCCTGGCTCCATGGGGAGCTTGGGACTCCTCCATTTGGGGGGGCTGGGCGGTCCCGGACAGCGGCCCTGCCCCAAGGCCCGCTCCCACTCAGCCTCCTCCTGCTGAAGCCCCGCCCACACGCCACCCTCCAGGCCCCCTTTGTTCCACTCCCCTGACCCCCTCCACCTGCCTCTCACGTCTCTTCCCCCAAGGCCTTGCCACTTGTGCCCCTTTGCCCCCTACCCCAAGGCCCCCACCTGCCTGCCTGATGTTTGCACCCCTGCCCCTCCCCCCGTGGCTCCATGTGGGCGGATGGGAACTTGGGACAGGGCAGAGTTAGGATGGGGCCTTGGGGGGGAGAGGATGAGTAGGATCAGGGCCTCTGAGTGGAGCATGGTCCAGGTGCTTCCCCAGGTCCCTTCTAGTCACAGCCCATGCCTGGCTCCCAGCCTCCGCTGCTCTAACCACTAGACTGCACTGCCCTCAGAGTGGGGCTAAGAACCAGGAGTCCTGGCTCCCAGCCGGGCTGTGGGTGGAGCAGGATGTACTGGCCATGGGCTCACCTGGGTATCACTTACCATCAGTTTGGATGATATCCCAGTCCTGACCTCCAGACTCACAGCTCTGCTGGTGACCCTCACTCCCGACTCGCAGCCCTCTGGGTTCCCCGCTGACCTCCCCAGTCACTGCGCTGCCCATGCCCCTCACTCCCAACCCGCAGCACCTAGTATCCCAATCATGACCTCCAGACTCACAGCTCTGTTGGTACCCCTCACTCCCGACCCACAGCCTCCTGGGTTCACCCCAGCTGTAGCAGTGCCCCTCACTCCAGACCCGCAGCCCCCTGGGCACCGTCCAGCTTTACCGGTGCCCCTCACTCCCGACTCGCAGCCCCTGTTATCCCAGTACTGACCTCCAGAGTCATAGCTCTGACGGTGCCCCTCACTCCCGACCCGCAGCACCTGGTATCCCAATCGTGACCTCCAGACTCACAGCTCTGCTGGTACCCCTCACTCCTGACCCACAGCCCCCTGGGTTCACCCCAGTTGTAGCGGTGCCGCTTGCTTCCGACCCGCAGCCCCCTGGGCACCTTCCAGCTCTCCTGGTGCCCCTCACTCCCGACTCGCAGCCCCTGTTATCCCAGTACTGACCTCCAGAGTCATAGCTCTGACGGTGCCCCTCACTCCTGACCCGCAGCTCTCTATTTTCCCCCCAGCTCTAGCGGTGCCCCTCACGCCTGACCCGCAGCCTCTGCTATTCCATTACTGACCTTCAGACTCACAGATCTGCTGGTGTCGCTCACTCCCAACCCGCAGCCTCCTGGGCTACCCGCATAGCTCCCCAGTCACTGCACTGCCGGAGCCCCTCACTCTCGACCCGCAGCCCCTGCTATCCCAGTCCTGATCTGCTGACTCTCAGTTCTGATGGTGGCCCTCAATCCAGATCCGCAGCCCACTGGGCTTCCCCCAGGTCTACCGGTGCCCCTCACTCCCGACCCGTAGCCCCTGGGCTCCCTGCAGCTCTGACGGTGCCCCTCACTCCCGACCCACAGCCCCTGCTGTTCCAGTCCTGACATCAGGACTCATAGATCTGCTGATGCACCTCACTCCTGACCTGAAGCCCACTGGACTCCCCGCTGAGCTCCTAAGTCACTGCACTGCCAGAGCCCCTCACTCTCGACCCACAGCCCTTCCTATCCCAGTCCTGACCTCCAGACTCACAGCTCTGCTGGTGACCCTCACTCCCGACCCACAGCCCCCTGGGTTCACCACAGCTGTAGCAGTGCCCCTCACTCCCGACCCGCAGGCCCCTGTGCTTCCTCCACCAAAGACAGTGCATCTCACTGCTGATACGCAGCCCCTGTGATGCCAGTTCTAACCTCCAGACTGACAGGCCTGATGGTGCCCCTCACTCCAGACCCGCAGCCCCTGTTAACCCAGTCCTGACCTCCAGACTCACAACTCTGCTGGTACTTCTCACTTCCAACCCGCAGCCCTCTGGATTCCCCCCAGCTCTAGTGCTTACGCTCACTCCCGACCCGCCGCCCCTGCTATTCCAGTCCTATTCTCCAGACTCACAACTCTGCTGATGCCCCTCACTACCGACCCGCAGCCCCCTGGGCTTCCCCCAGCTCTGTCGGTGCCCCTCACTCCTGACCCACAGCCCCCTGGGCTCCCAGCTGTGCTCTCCAGTCACTGCGCTGATGGTGCCCCTCACTCCCGACTCGCAGCCTCTGCTATCCCCGTCCTGAGCTCGAGACTCACAGCTCTGTTGGTGTCGCTCACTTCCGACCCTCAGGCCCTACTATCCTCGTCCTGAACTCCAGACTCATAGCTGTGTTAGTGCCCCTCACTCCAGACCCGCAGCCCCCAGAGGGTCCCACAGCTCTACTGATGCCCCTCACTCCCGACCTGCAGCCCCCTGGGGTCCCTCCAGCTCTACCGGTGCCCCTCACTCCCAACCCGCAGCCCCCTGGGCTCCCTGCTGAGCTCCCCAGTCACTGTGCTGCCAGTGCTCCTCACTCCTGACCCGCAGCCCCTGCAATGTCAACCCTGACCTCCAGACTCACAGCTCTGATGGTGCCCCTCACTCCTGACCCGCAGCCCCCTGAGCTCTCTCCAGCTCTAACGGAGCCCCTCAGTCCCGACACACAGCCCCTGGTATCCCAGTCCAAACGTCCTGACTTGCAGCTCTGTTCGCGCCCCTCACTCCCGTTCCACATATCCCTGGGATTCCCACTGCATTACTGGTGCCCCTCACTCCCGACCCGCAGACCCCTGGGCTCCCAGCTAAGCTTACCAGTCACAGTGCCGCTGATGCCTCTCTCTCCCGACCCGCAGGCCCTGCTATCCCAGTCTTGACCTCCAGACTCACAGCTCTACCGCTGCTGCTCACTCCTGACACGCAGCCCCCTGGGCTTCCTCCACCTCTACCGGTGGCCCTCACTCCCCACCCACAGCCCCCTGGGCTTCCCGCTGATCTCCCAAGTCACTGCGCTGTCATTGCCCCTCACTCCCTACCCGCAGGCCCTGCTGTCACACTCCTGACTTCCAGACTCACACCTATGCTGGTGCCCCTCACTCTTGACCCACAGCCCCCTGGGCTTCCCCCAGCTCTACCGGTGCCCGTCACTCCAGACTCACATCCCCCTGGGCTCTCTCCAGCTCTGACAGTGACTCTAGCTGCAGACCCACAGTGCCTGGTATCCCAGTCCGAACCTTCAGACTCACAGCTCTGCTGCTGCCCCTCACTCCCGACTCGCAGCCCCCTAGGCTCCCTCCAGCTCTACCGGTGCCCCTCACTCCTGATCTGCAGCCCCCTGTTCTCCTCTCTGAGCTCCACAGTCAGTGCGCTGCCTGTGCCCCTCACTCCCGACTCACAGCCCCCAGGGCTTGCCCCATCTCTAGCGGTGCCCCTCACTTCTGACCCGCAGCCCCCTAGACTCCCTTCAGCTCTACTGGTGCCCCTTACTCTTGACTCGCAGCCCCCGGGGCTCCCCGCTGAGTTCTCCGGTCACTGTGCTGCCTGTGCCCCTCACTCTCTACCCGCAGTCACTGGTATCCCAGTCCTAACTTCCAGACTCACAGCTCTGCTGGTGCCCCTCACTCCCAAACCCCAGTCCCCTGGGCTTGCCCCAGCTCTGACAGTTCCCCTCACTCCTGACCCGCAGCCCCCTAGGCTCCCTCCAGCTCTATCGGTTCCTCTCACTCCTGAACCACAGCCTCCTGGGCTCCCCGCTGAGCTCCCGTGTCACTGTGCTGCCGATGCTCCTCATTCCTGACCCGCAGCCCCTCCTGTCCCAGTCCTGTACTCCAGACTCACAGCTCTGCGCTGCCCATCACTCCCGACCCGCAGCCCCCTGGGATTCCCCCAGCTTTAGCGGTGCCCCTCACTCACAATCTGCAGCACCCTGGGCTCCCTCCAGCTCTACCAGTGTCCCTCACTCCCGAGCCACAGCACCCTGAGCTCTCCGCTGAGCTCCCCAGTCACTGTGCTGCCTGTGCCCCCACTCCCGACCCACAGCCACTGCTATCCCAGTCCTGACCTCCAGACTCACAGCTCTGCTGGTCCCCTTCACTCACGACCTCCAGATTCCTGGGCTTGCCCTAGCTCTAGGGGTGCCCCTCACTCCCAACTCGCAGCCCCTGCTATCCCAGTCCTGACCTCCAGACTCTCAGCTCTGCTGGTGCCCCTCACTCCCGACCCGTAATCCCCTGGGCTCCCTCCAGCTCTGCTGGTGCCCCTCACTCCCGACCTGCAGCCCCCTGGGATTCCCCCTGCTCTACTGGTGCCCCTTGTGATGGAGTATGAACTGTCTGTGTGGGAGATGGGAGAACAGGGGGTGACTTTAGGTGAGGGACAGGACCTGAGCCTGTAACCTGAGCGATGCAGGGGTGATGGGAGTTCAACACCTTGGCCCGAGAAGGTGGACAAAGGCAGAGAGCTGACTAGAGAGGTTTTGGGTAGTTTCAGTTTTACGGCTGGGTGGTTGGAATTCAGGGAATCTCAAGCTGGGGACAAAACACTCTGAACCCCCAGAAGGACCAGATTGAGGGGTCCTGGTCGTGCCTACAAGCTCTGCTGTCACCTGCGTTCCTGTTGTCCAATAAACCATCTGTTTTACTGGCTGGCTGAGTCACTGTGAGTCCCAGGAAGAGGGGTGCAGGACCGGACTCCCCCACACTCTGTGACAACTGGTGGCAGCAGCGGGATCTACTGCACCCCATGGACGATGCTTCCTGCAGTGACTGGGGAGCAGTAAAACTAAGGGACAATTGTAGGGGTGATTAAGCCCTGGGAGTGTGTAACCAGAGAGAAGGACTTTTGCAGTAACAGGGTCCCCCGGGGGATTGCAGTGAGCGGTCCCAGGGGTGGAGGAGTCTGTGGATCAACCCTGGCAGATGGGTGGTGACCTCAAGAAGGGCTGGTGCACTAGGGGTCTCCCTGGAAACCGTGGGAAGCAGTGAGCACCCCGGCCTGGGAGTGGCCAGCAGGAAGATGTATGCCAAGCAGCTTAAGTGCGACCTGGTTGGGCTGTGCAAGCAGAGGGGGCTGTGCAGAGGGAGGCTCACAGAAGACCAGCTGATTGCCTGGCTGGAGGAGGGAGATCACTTGAATGAACTGATCACTGTCTCTGAGGGAAGCAGCCTGACAGATGCACTACAGACACCAGTGTCTGTCCCCACTGGGAGTGGTCAGCCGGAGGCTGAGGGCTTCCCGAGACCCCCCGCTTCCTATGTCTAGGGGAAGGATCAGGAGGAGCCCAGCGAATACCAAGGACACGGTGACACCCCCGACCAGCAGGGGATCCTCCCGGCAAAGCTCGCCCGCCAGCAGAGGATCGTCCCGGCGACGCTCGGCATCCGTGGAGCAGAAGCAGCTGGAATGGGAGAGAGAGCTAAAACTGAGAGAGCTGGAGGATCGTGAGCGACAGAGAGAACATGAAGAGAGACAAAGACAGCGAGAACAGGAGGAAAATGTTAGAAAGAGGGAATATGAATGTAACCCTTCTGCCCCTCGGAGTTGGCAGCAACAAGGGCCGGGTTCAGTATCCAGGGGTTCCGTTTCAATAACCCAATGCTAAACCAGCTCGAGCCCCCACCCAGTGACCTGGGAAAATCTTACACACACCCCTAGGTGCCTCTAAGAGGCAATGCTTCCCCTCTCGCAAGCACAGAGTCTCGGTGTAGCAGAAAAGGTTTAATACATGAGATAAACAACAAACACTAAATTGGGAAAACACTTCAACTAGAGTTCATAGACCAAACCGTGAGCAAAGACCCACCCCAGGAAATTGGGCTGTGTCCTTTTCCCTGGGCTCTTGAGTCCAGCAACCCCCCCAAATCACCCACAGTCCCAAAATCCAAAAGTCTCTGTCCTGGGTCAGTGTAGCCCCAAAGTTCGAGAGCCTATCTGCAGAGGTCCCTCCCCCCAGCCTGGGTAGAAAGGGGCACCTTACGTGGTCCAGGGCCAACTGCCCTGCCTCTCCGTGGGTTCTGCTCCCGCCTTCTCCACGAACTGCTCCGCTTTACCAGCCGCTCCACTCTGCTCCACCAGCCGTCCTCACAAACTGCTGTGCTCCACCAGCTGCTCTGCTCCACCAGCTGTCCTGTGGGCTGCTCCAGTTGTCCCTGCAAACTGCTCGGCTCTGCTCACTCTGTGGGTCGCTCCACCCATCTCACAGCTACTCCGCTCTGCCAGCCGCTCTGCTTCACCAGCTGTCCCCATAAACTGCTTCACTCCACCAGTGGCTCTGTTCCACAGTATAGCTTTGGGCTCCCCACTAGTTAGCACAGTACTCAGTGCTCTCAGCTCAGTAATTTCAGCTCTTTAGTGATTTTCAGCTCTTAGTGATTTTAGCTCATAGCAGGGGAGCCCCAGTGCTAGTGCACCATTAGCCTAAAGTGAGTTCAGTTCAATAACCTGTATTTAAACTCTAACATTCCACAGTGGAGAAAGGAGGAACTATAACTGGTGTTTCTGGCTCTACAAGAAGACTGCCCCTTCAGGCCCAAATACCTGTCCCCAGCCTCTCTCAATTCATTGGGTTTTGGAACCCATGTCCCTTGTCTAGCAAGTACCACCCAACTGAGGGTGAGTCATTTCTCACCAAGCAGTCCCACAGCTCGGCACTCTGGGATGGGGTAGGCGTCCCTATGCAAATATGCTCTCTGAAATTCTTTCCACCAGATGTCAGGGTAGAGCTTATCCTGACTCTGCTTACATGAAGAATAACAGCGTCAGTATGAGCTAGAACTGGCTAGACTTAGGAACAGCGGGGCCCCCAACTGCAAGGAGTGAGGGGGGCCCAGGACTGCGCGGAGCTTTGGTAGGTGCATTCTGGCTCAGCGTAAGGAGGGGGAGAACATGGATGACTTCCTGGTTGCCTTTGAGATGGCCTGCGAGCTGCACCAGGTAGATCCTGCGGACAGGCTCCAAGTTCTCACTCCCTTACAGGACCCCAAGGCTGTGGCATTGTACCGCCAATTGGGAGATGATGAGAAAGGGAACTACGAACTATTCAAACAGGCCCTGCTGTGCGAGTTCAGGCTGACTCCTGAGATGTACCGGGAGAGTTTCCGGGGTCAGTATAAAACCCCTGAGGTCTCATATCTGCTACCAGCCCTCCGCATGGAGGGATACACCAGCAAGTGGGCCAGTGGGGCCCAGATGAAGGGGGCCTGGTTAAACTGCTAGGACTGGAGCAACTGTATGAGCAGTACCCATCTGACCTGAGGCTGTGGTTGAGGGACCAAAAACCAGAGGACCCGCAACATACAGGGCGGCTGGCCGATGAGTTTGTGAAGATCCAGTCGGGAGGTGGCAGGGAGGAGTCCCAAAGGAACAGGCCCACAGCGATGCAGAGAGAGTCTCATCCTAGGACCTCCCAAAGAGGTAATAGGGAGAATCCCGTCCCAAGGAGAACGCCCAGGGACACGGCTCAGAAAGGCTGCAGCCTCAGAACAAGCCAGCTAGAGAGAGAGCATGTCTCCATCCCTGTCTCATCTGCTGAGTTCCAGGCTGAGTTGCAGAAAAATCCCTCATTCTAGTGGTAGATTTCGCCACTCGCTACCTCGAGGCGGTGGCCTTGTCCTCTATAGAAGCAGACACTGTGGCTGATGCACTGCTGACCATTTTCAGCTGGGTGGGGCTCCCCAAGGAAGTCTTAACGGACCAGGGGTCCAACTTCATGTCGACCCTGCTCCGGTGCTTGTGGGAGAAATGTAGGATCCGGCACAGCCGAGCCTCAGCGTATCACCCCCAGTCCAACGGGCTGGTGGAAAGATTCAACGAGACGCTGAAGATGATGCTAAAAACATTTATGAACCAGCACCCGCAGGACTGGGACAAGTATTTACCTCACCTGCTGTTTGTGTATAGGGAGGTACCCCATGAATCTACTGGGTTTTCGCCTTTCGAACTGTTATATGGAAGGCAGGTAAGGAGGCCTCTGGACCTGATGAGAGACGAATGGGAGGGGCAGGCCACTCCCGATGGGGAATCAGTGGTGGAGTATGGCCTGACCTTCCGGGAAAGACTTGCCGAGCTCATGGGCCTGGCCAGGGAGAATATGGCCCGAACCCAGAGGAAGCAGAAGGTCTGATATGACTGCACGGTGCGGGCCCGTGCCTTCGCCACCGGGGATCAGGTGATGGTTCTCATCCCCATGAGAAAGAACAAACTTCAGGACCCTGGGAAGGGCCCTTCAAGGTTGTCAAGCAACTAAATGAGATAAACTATGTGGTGCAGCTATCGAACTGGGCGCACCACCGCCGGGTGTACCATGTGAATATGAGGAAGCCATATTATGACAGGGGGAATGTGGTGTTGGCTGTGTGTGGACATTGGGAGGAGCAGGGAGATGACGTTTTAATGGATCTATTTCCTGGGACAAAAGCTGGTTCCCCGCTGGAGGCAATTCCCCTCTCTGATCAGCTGACCCTCGCCCAGCACGCTGAGATCAGAGGGATGCTGCATCTCTATACCGACAGCTGTTTTCCAGCCAGCCTGGACGCACTAATTTGACTGTCCACTGGGTGGAGACTGGGTGACATCCTCCTATAAGATGATCCCCTTTTCGTGTCATCGGTAAAACTGCCCAGGACCTAGAAAGAGAGGTCAGGGACATGCTGGCTTTGGGGGTGATCCAGCCGTCTTCCAGCCCTTGGGCCTCTCCAGTGGTGCTGGTCCCCAAAAGGGATGGGTCGATCCGGTTCTGTGTGGACTATCGAAAGCTCAATGCCATCATCGTATCTGTTGCCTACCCCACGCCCAGGCCTGATGAGCTCCCAGAGAAGCTGGGAGGTGCTCGGTACCTCACCTCCGAGGATCTTACAAAGGGCTACTGGCAAGTGCCGCTGGCCGCAGATGCCAGGCTGAAATCAGCCTTTATCGCCACTCTGGGGCTCTACGAGTTTCTGACCCTGCCCTTCAGCCTCAAGGGAGCACCAGCCACCTTCCAGCGCCTGGTGGATCAACTACTGAGGGGGATGGAGGATTTTGCCGTGACGTATATTGACGACATCTGCGTCTTTAGCCGGACCTGAGAGGACCACGTGTCCCAGGTTAAACAAGTGCTGGACCAACTGTGGGAGGGTGGGTTAACCGTAAAGGCTGAGAAGTGAAAGGTGGGGATGTCTGAAGTATCTTATTTGGGCCATCGGGTGAGGACTGGCTGCCTAAAGCCGGAACCAGCCAAGGTGGAGGTGATCAGAGACTGGCCTGCTCGCCAAACCAAAAACCAGGTCCAGATCTTTATTGGGATGGTCAGGTACTATTGAAGGTTCGTGCCCCACTTTAGCGCCATAGCCGCCCCCATCACTGAGCTGTGCAAGAAGGGGAAGCCAGACAAGGTGGTCTGGACCGAGCAGTGCCAGCAGGCTCTCCGGACGCTGAAGAAGGATCTAGTTAGTGACTAATTTCTGGCAAACCCAGATTTCGACAAGCCCTTTATGATGTTCACCGATGCCTTTGACATGGGACTGGGGGCGGTGTTAATGCAGGAGGATGAAAAGGGGGAGAGACACCCCATCGTGTACCTGAGCAAGAAGTCGCTACAACGGGAGCAGAACTACGCGGCCATCGAGAAGGAATACCTGGCCATGGTGTGGGCCCTTAAGAAACTGGAGCCATATGTCTTTGGGCAACACTTCACCGTGTACACTGACCACTCTCCCCTGACCTGGCTGCACCAGATGAAAGGAGCCAATGCCAAGCTCCTGAGGTGGCGTCTGGTCCTGCAGGGCTATGACATGGACGTGGTCCACGTGAAGGGAAATGCCAACTGATAGCGGACGCGATGTCCCGGAGAGGGGGGCCCTGAACTTCCCCAGGTCACTGGTCAGAGTTACCCCGCTCAGTTCAGTCTCGAAGGGGGGAGAGATTTGATGCAGTAGGGACTGTCTGTGTGGGGGATGGGAGAGCTGGGGAGGACATTAGGTGAGGGACAGGATTTTTAAGCCTGTTACTTGAGCCAGGTACCGGGAGAGGGTGTCAGCACCTTTGCCCGGGAAGCTGGACAAAGGAATCGGCCGGCTGGAGGAAGGGCAGTTCAGTTTCTGTTTTGGGCTGGGTGGTTGGAATCCAGGGTATCCCAAGCTGGGATCCAAGTACCCTGAACACCCAGAAGAACTAGATTGAGTGGTCCTGGTTGTGCCTCCAAGCTCTGCTGTAACCTGCATTCCTGTGTTGAATAAACCTTCTGCTTTACTGGCTGGCTGAGAGTCACTGGGAGTCCAGGAAGAGGGGTGCAGGACCGGATTACCTCACACTCTGAGACAGGAGTGGTGCTAGGTCGCTGTCTGCCCTCCTCGGCTCTGTGAGGGGACTGGGTAGAGGCCGTTCCAGTGGGGGAGAAGCACTGCCTCCCCTTCCTGGCTCTGTGAGGGGACTCGGGAGGGGCTGATCCAGCTGGGGCGGGGCACTGCCTTCCCTCCCCAGCTTTGCAAGGGGACTGGGGAGTGGCCGTTCCTGCGGGGGTGGTGCGCTGGGTTCCCCTCCCCAGCTCTGAGAGAGGACTGGGACGCAGTCTTTCCAGCGAGGGCAGGGCACTAGGTTCCCTTCCCAGCTCCGCCAGGGGACTGGGGAGTGGCAGTTCCAGCAAGGGCGGGGCGCTAGCTTCGCTCTCCAGCTTTGGATGGGGACGGGGGAGTGGCGGTTCGAGCAGCAGCGGGGGGCTGGCTTCCCTCCCCAGCTGTGGGAGGGGCCTGGGGTGTGGCCGCTCGAGCGGGGGCGGGGCGCTGGCTTCCCTCCCCAGCTCTGGGAGGGGCGTGGGGTGTGGCCGCTCGAGCGGGGGCAGGGCGCTAGCTTCCCTCCCCAGCTGTGGGAGGGGCCTGGGGAGTGGCGGTTCGAGTGGGGGCAGGCAGCGAGCTCCTTGCTTTAGTCACAGCCTCAGAGCCAGCGTGAGCCCCCTCTCCGGTGTGCAGGGGGGTGGGGAGCATCTCTCCCTCCCACTCAGCCCCAGGGGGCTGGTTACAGGTAGGCAGGTATCCTGAGCCCAGCAGCCCTTCCCCCCTGCCAGCCACGTCACTTGCATTTTCACAGACCATTTCCGTCTTACCCAATTGGTTCCCTGGATTTGAATTCAAACCCTTGGCCGTTACAGGAGCAGGGCCTGGATCCTGTCCCAAAGAGACACTGTCACCTCCCAACAGGGCTTCCCAGCCAATATCCTGGACAACCCCAACAACCAACCAGCCAGACCCCTCCTGGGTCTGCACAGGGATCCAGGCCATATGCAGGACGGAGGGCTTCACCCTGGGGACCTTCACCCAGGTCCCACAGCCCCTCAGCATCTGCGGCTGCACCACCACAGTTCTCTCTGTCCCAGGGTCTTGTCACCCCGAGCGTGTTTCCCCACTGACCCCTGGGCAGCCCCCTATGTCTCTCTGCTCCACCATCCCCAGTCCATGCTGCTGCTGCTTCTCCTGCAGCTTTTCCTCAGGCTCTTGCTCTCACGATCCTGTCGCACTCTCAGGCTCTGCTCCCATCCCATACGTTTCCGATCCCCTGATGGGGAACCCGATCGTGAAAACCATCATCTGTTTGGAGACCAGACTCTCGGGGATGCCTGGCTGCTGCTCCAGCTGCTCCCACATCCTTTTGTAGCCCCATCTGGGTCAGGAATCTGCTCCTCAGACGTGTCTTTCTCCTCCCACTCACGATTAACTGGGCCTTGGTGAACTTCCCCGTGCGTAACCCTCTCTTTGTGCGCAGGATCACAATGTCCTTCTCAAGGAGATGGTGATAGGCCATCACTTCACCGTTCCCAAGTGCCTCTGGACTCACAGGCCTGTGTGCTCTTGGCTCCCCCATGTTTCCAGGAAGAACCTCTGGTGTGCCAGCCCTTCTCGTGGTCACCACCTCTTTGCCAGGGTCGAGCTGCCGACTCCTCCACCACTGGGACTGCTCCTGCCATCCCCAGGGGAACCCTGCTACTGCAAAAATCCTCTCTCCCAGGGCAGAGCGGCAAGCTCATCCGCCCCGAGACTGTCCGCTGCACTCCTCGGGGGGACCCTGTTACTCCAACAGTCCTTCTCGCTGGTCACACACACCCAGAGGTTAACCACTCCCTGAAACCGTCCCTCTCTGACCCTTCAGCACGCCTGGTTCTCATTATCCCTCCTTTGTTTTACTGCTCCCCAGTCACTTACTGCAAGCAGCGCCATTCATGGGGTGCAGTACATCCCACCTCTGCCACCAGTTGTCACGGAGACCCTGGGCGATGCTCTGGAACTGCTCCCCACAAAACCAGTCAGGACTTTGAGGAGCCTCCTCTCCCTTGGAGCAGAAGTTTTTAGGGAAAGAAGCTCACAAGTCTTTACCTCCTGGGTCCTTGGAGCATTCAGCATCCTCTGACCCTCCGTGCACTTCCCACAGCGAGTCCGCCCAGGCAGGGTCCATTCTGGGGGGTATCAAGGTTCTTTCCCCACTTTGAACTTTAGCGTCCAAAAAGTGGGGACCTGCATGATCACTTTTAATCTTTATTACCAGCTTAAATTTGGTATGCTGCCACCAGCCAAAAATATAGTATTTGGCACACTTCCTGTTCCCCCAAAACCTTCCCTGGGGAACCCAAGACCCAAACCCCTTGGATCTGAACACAAGGAGAAATTAGCCTTCCCTCCCCTCTTTTTCCTCCCAGATTTTCCCCTCTCTGGGTTACCCTGAGAGGCTACACTGATCCAAACTCCTTGGATCTTAAAGAGGAATTAATCTTCCCCCCCGTCCTTTCCCCCCCCCAATCTCTGGTGTGTTCAGACCCAATCCCCTTGAGTCTTTAAACAAGGAAAAAAACAATCATGTTCTTAAAAAAGAAAGCTTTTAATTAAAGAAAGAAAAGGTAAAAATTATCTCTGTAAAATCAGGATGGAAAATGTTTTACAGGGTATTCAGATTTATATAGCCTAGAGGGACCTCCCCGCCCCCTTAGCCGGAGATTCAAAGTTACAGCAAACAGAGGTAAAAATCCTTCCAGCAAAAGACACATTTACAAGTTAAGAAAACAAACATAAGATTGATCCACGTTTCCTGGCCATACTTACTACTTTGAAACATGAGAGACTGATTCAGAAAGATTGGAGAAAACCTGGTTGCACGTCTGGTCCCTCTTAGCCCCAAGAGCGAACAAAGAACAAAACAAACAGCACAACAAAGACTTCCCACCACCAAGATTTGAAAGTATCTTCTCCCCAGATTGGTCCTCTGGTCAGGTGTCAGCCAGGTTCACTGAGCTTCTTAACCCTTTACAGGTTCCTGCCACTGCTGGAATGGCGGCCCCACAGTCCCCTCGCAGAGCTGGAGGGGGAACCCAGAGCCCCGTCCCCACAGGAACGGCCGTTCCCCAGTCCCCTGGCAGAGCTGGGGAGGGAAGGCAGCACCCCACCCATGCAGCAACGGCCGCTCCCCATTCCCCTAGCAGAGCTGGGGAGGGAACCTAGCGCGCCGCCCCCTCAGGAACGGCAGCTCCCCAGTCCCCTCGGAGAGGTGGGGAGAGAAGGCAGCGCCCCGCCCCCAACTGGAATGGCCTCTCCCCAATCCCCTCGCAGATCTCGGGAGGGAACGCAGTGCAAGCCCCCGTGGGAGCAGCAGCCCCACAGACCCCTCACAGAGCTGAGGAGGGAAGGCAGCACCCCGCCCCCGCAGGAACCACCACTCCTCATTCACCTCGCAGAGCTGGGAAGGGAACCCAGCGCCCACACCCCGCAGAAACGGCCTCTCCACAGTCCCCTGGCAGAGCTGGGGAGGGAAGGCAGAGCCCAGCCCCTGCAGGAACGGCCGCTCCCCAGTCCCCTCGCAGAGCCGGGGAGGGAAGGAAGCGCCCTACCCCCGCTGGAACGGCTGCTCCCAAGTCCCCATGCAGAGCTGGAGAGGGAACGCAACACCCTACTCCCGCCGGACAGACTGCATCCCAGTACCCTAACAGAGCTGGGAGGGGAACCCAGCGCCCCACCCCCGCAGGAACGGCCGCACCCCATTCCCCTCACAGAGGTGGGGAGGGAACCCAGCGCCCCGCCCCTGCTGGAACGGCTGCTCCTGTCACAGTTAAACTCAGGACTCACAGTTTGTCAGACCACTCTGTGTTATTAGCACAGCGCTCTGCTAATAACACCCAGATAATGTGAGCACCATGCAAGATACAAACTGTCT
Source organism: Gopherus flavomarginatus (assembly GCF_025201925.1). Lineage (NCBI taxonomy): Eukaryota > Metazoa > Chordata > Testudines > Testudinidae > Gopherus > Gopherus flavomarginatus. The sequence continues at coordinate 79,512 of NW_026114609.1, read as the reverse complement.
TATTTATACAGATAAAAGAGCGGGAATTAGACAAAGGGACAAAGAAAGCAAAACAGTAAAATTCACCTGGGGCACAGCATGCATATCCTACTTCCTTACTAACTCTTATCCATCTAAGGCTAATACTTCACCAATTGCCCTTGAACGGTGCAATTGTTCTATGTTAATGTCTGTATTCCTGACACCTGGATTGCAGCATTCCAACAATTTTGCTTAAAGGTACAGACAGCATTTATTTAATCCTTTCTATTTTCACAATATAATTCATTCTACTTTCACAGAAACATGTTCTGTGCATTACCCAGGTTGGTGGGAAACACACTCTGTGCATTACGGTGACTGGTCCGTGGGTGTCACTGCTCCTAGAAGGCAGACACACGCTGTGCATTACGGTGACTGGTCCGTGGGTGTCACTGCTCCTAGAAGGCAGACACACGCTGTGCGTTATGCCACATGGCCACTGGGTGTCGCTGCTGTATCAAGGAAAACACCTTCTGTGCATTACTCTGACTGCCCACTGGGTGTCACTGCTGCGCCAAGGGAGACATAAGAACGGCCAGACTGGTTCAGACGCAAAGTCCATCTAGCCCAGTATCCTCCTGTCTGCTGACAGTGGCCAGTGCCAGGTGCCCAGAGGGAATGAACAGAGCAGGGAATCATCAAGTGATCCATCTCCTATTGCCCATTCCCAGCTTCTGGCAAACAGAGGCTACAGGCAGCATCCCTGCCCACCCTGGCTAATAGCCCTTGATAGTTCTATCCACCATAAACATTTCTAGTTCTTTTTTGAACCCTGTTATAGTCTTGGCCTTCACAACATCCTCTTGCAAGGAATTCCACAGGTTAACTATGCAACTGCCCTGAGTTTACCCCTCCTCCCTTCCCCAAGTTGTATATAGAAAAGAGGATGAGGATGAGGAGAGCCATGATGTGTCTGTCACTGGCTGGTGCCTCAGTTTCCTCTAGACAGCAGTGCTGCAGGCTCCTTTGGTCAGTGCCCATGCAACCGTGTCTGGGGAAGGGGGAGTAGAGGCTTATGCTTCTCAGCCCCAGACCCCATCCCCAGCAGCTGGGGAATCCAGGCCAAATATAACCCTGGTAGCTGGACCGGGATTAGCCTGGGCTGGGGTAGGGCTGGGGAAGAATTGGGAGGGAGACAGACGCACCTGCTGTGAGGGAAGATCCTCCCATTCCCTGCCAACCCGCTTCACTCCTTGCAGCACAGCACCTCCTAGCATTTCTTTCTCTGTCATGGGAGCTGTCTGCTGACTGCTTCTCCCTTAGCATCATCTCTCCCCCTCCGGAACACTGGCATCGCCTGTCCTGTGCAAACAGGCAGCCCCCGGTGTGCCCCATGGCACTGCCCTACAATTGTGGGGGCAGCTGTTGAATGGAGCCATATCGAAATATGGGGGTGGGCAAGGCTGGGGACCAGGACTCCTGGGTTCTCCCCTCACATGTGGGAGGGGAGTGGAGGTTAGGGGGTAGAGTGGGGGAGGGGCAGGGCTGGGAACCAGGGATACTGCTTTTTCTGGTTTTCTCCACCTCCTGCAGCAGGTCCTCTCAGTGCATTTCTTGTTCCAAATTCATTTGCTGACTTGTGTAACTCACCCCAGAAGTGGCTGCATCTCAGTGTTGGGTGAGGCACCCTTGGCTGCATCACCTCCTAACTGCGTCTTTCTCCCCCTTCAGGTGACCCTGCAGCACTCGGCAAACATCCACAAGATCATAGGGCACTTTCAGCATTGGGCAGGCAGGGGCCAGGCGCCCAGCCCTCCCTCCAGAGAATGGGACCCAGCACCCCCTACTTTTTACAGGGATTAAAAAGAGGCAAAGGAGGATAAATGAGAGGAGTGGGTGGCCAGGTTCTGAGCAGGGGGTGGAAATTGACTGGTCGGGGGGTCATGCAGTGGAGGCAGAGTTAGGAGAGGGACTGAAGGGCAAAGTCAGGGAGGGGGGAAGGAGCCAGAGTTAAGCCCAGAGGGAGGCGCTGCCAGAGGGTTAAACCCCGGCACAGGCAGGGGCAGAGGGGTAACAGTTATCGTGGCGGGCTGAGACTCCCAGTGTTTGCAAACATGGATGGGGGGAGTAGAGGGCTTTTTTATTTCCCCTCTCACAGGCAGTACCTCTCAGCATGGGCTTTCTAGGGCTGGGCTCTTAAAGGCACAGGCATCCCACTGCCTAGACACTGCAGCTCCTCTCTGATGTAACCTACTGAGGTGCTGCAGTAGGAGACTCAATTCAGTGAAACTGGGTATTCCTTATATGCCCCCCAGCCAGGGAGTTGTGCACCCCCTTCCCCGAATTTCCCCAACACCCCCTCCCTCAGTTGTCAGGTAGTTACATGCAGCGCTGCCAATGTTGGTTCCATTGGTTGCAAATTTGAATGGAAATTGAAACGTTAACACACTTTAAAAGCAGATACAATGTATGAAAACTACTTGTACCTGAGAAAGTAAAATAGATTTGGAAAGTCTGGACAAAGCTGGGTTTCCTCACCCAGCTGTTGTGTTTGCTGACAATGTCGGTGCTTTGGCTTCGGCAGTGTTGGCGAACCTTAGAATTTCAAATGATAATTTGTAAGCGAGGTGTGAATGAGCCCTCCCCTGGCAGCTACTGATGACCAGGGTTGGGAGGAGGCTTTGGGACCAGACTGTATTTACATGTACTCACCTACTCTGCTGAGGTATCCAGCGGACAGAGCTGGGCTGCCTCTGCTCTAGGTGCCCGGAGGAGGGAAGGTGTGTTGGGCTCCAGCCTGGGACTCTTCCTCCCTCCTGCCAAGCCCTGACTATTAATCCCAGCCCTGGCACTCCTTTCTTCAAGCGCCATGTGGGCCAGAGGAAAAGTGTGCTAGGAAGCACAAGGGCCAAGCTTGTGAACATCAGGTGCAGCAGCAAGAATCCCAACTATCAGGGTAGCAAGTTATAGAGCCCTAACCCATTGTGGCCACCCCAGCCAAAAACCTGGCTCTAGGAGGTGTAAGTCACCCAGCAGGAGGGGAAAGATTCATTCTTACACAGCTTGAGACAGGGAAATTGAGCTCTGGGGCTTTACCACAAGCATGGGTGGCAAGTTTGTAGAAATTTTGGTGGTGCCCAGAACCCACCCCCCAACTCTGCGCCCCAAACTCCACCTCCACTTGCCTAAGGCTCTGGGAAAGTGTGTGGGGGGGAGGTCTGGGGATTAGGGTGCAGGAGGGGTGCAGGCTTTGGGATGGAGTTTGGGTGCTGGGTGTAGGCTCCAGGCTGGGGCAGGGGGTGGGGTTGTAGGAAGGGATGAGAGGTGCAGGCTCTGGGAAGGAGGAGGGGGTGCACCCTCTGGGAGGGAGTTTGGGGATAGGAGGGAGTGCAGGGCTGAGGGGTTCATGATGCAGGAGGGGGCTCAGGGCGAAGGCAGAGGATCAGGGTGCAGAGGGATTAGGGTTGGGGCTGAGGGCAGCCTGCCTTGCCATTAGTGGTGGGTGGGCACTAGGACCCCAGCGGAAGCAGACAGCAGTTCTGACCAGAATCCCTCTACTCCAGCAGCAGGAGCAGGCAGGGGACAGGCGCACACTGCTTTTCGTCAGGTAGGGACGCACCGCGGCAGCGGGGGACATGGCAGACAGGGGCCAGGCCCAATCCAGGCAGGGCCAGGGGAAAAGACCCATTTCCAAATATTGCTGGAGCAGGGCCCCCAGCCCTGAATATTCCTGGAGCCCGAGCACCGCAAATGTATATAACCTGCCGCCTATGATCACAAGCCAACACAAGGTCACACTGAGATTTGAACTCAGATTACAAGATTCAGAGTCCTGAGTGCTGCCCATTACACCATGGGACCAGCTTGTGCTGCCTTCTCTGCACATCGGTGACCCTCATGGGGCTGGCTTGTGTAAGGGGGCTCTTGGCCCTTTACTAAAACTTAGTGTGTGTGTGGGGGGGCGTTGGTTGGCTAGTTCCCAGCACCAATAGAAGGGGGAATGATCAATGGGAAATCAGGACCCTGAGACTGACAGTCCCCAGGGACAATGGGGAGAGGCCAAAGCTACAAGTTAGCCACTCTGACAGGCCAGGCAGTGTAATGAGAGAGTCACCAGGCCAGGGGGTCCCATCCTCCATGTGAGCTGGAACTGCCTGGGTGAGAGTGGGGCAGAGCTAAGGAGAGAGCAGGAGCCCGAGAAGAGCCAGGGAGCAGAGCTGTGCAGGTGTAGTGCCAGAAACTGCTGCATGTAGGAATTTGCAACCTGTAGCAGTTACTGATACCTGAGGTTGTTCTTATTTGCTGACTTGTCCTAATTGGCTAAAACTTGACAGTGGTTTCTCTAGCAAAGGCCAGTCCCTGGCCCCTTGGTCCAGATATCCCCCTTCATATCAGGCTAGGGTGACCAGATGTCAAGATGAAATATTGGGACGCGGGGGGTGGAGCAAAAACAAAAAGCCAGAGGGCCCCACCTGCCGCCAAGTGGAAGTGGCACAACCCCATCTCCAACCAATTCTCGGCTCCAACCCCCGCTACACCCCCAGCTCCCCCATCCCCTCACTCCTGGGCCCAGCCTGGGCTCCGAGCTCTGCAGCCGAGCCATGATCCGGGCCCCTCCTGCAGCTCCCGGGCAAGGGGTGAATCAGGCAGCTCCTGGCAGGAGCGTGTCCACCCCACGTGTGTCTCCGCCCCCCGCCCACCTGGGCTCTGCCTGCTCCGTGCTGCCCCCAGCCCCACTGCGCTGCCCCGCAGGCTGCAGGGCTGGAGCAGCTTCTGCGCTGCGCTCCCGGCCATGGCCATGGCCAGTGTGCAAACCTGCGGGAGAGGGGCGCTGCCTTCCCTCTCCGGGTCTGCAAGGGGAATGTGAAGCGGCCGTTCCTGCGGGGGTGGGGCGCTGGGTTCCCTCCCCAGCTGTACCAGGGAATTGGGGAGCGGATGTTCCTGCGGGGGCGGGGCACTGGGTTGCCTCCCAAGCTCTGCCAGGAGACTTGGGAGTGGCCGTTCCAGTGAGTGTGGGGCTGGTGCGCTGGGTTCCCCTCCCAGCTCTGAGAGGGGACTGGGACGCGGTCTTTCCTGTGGGGACAGGGCGCTAGGTTCCCTTCCCAGCTCCGCCAGAGGCATGGGGAGTGACGGTTCGAGCCGGGACGGGGCACTGTCCTCCCTCCGCAGCTCTGGGAGGGGAGCGGGCAGTGGCGGTTTGAGTGGGGGCTGGGCACTGGCTTCCCTCCCCAGCTCTGAGAGGAGTGCGGGAAGAGACGATTCAAGCGGGGGCAGGGCACTTGCTTCCCTCCCCAGCTCTGGAAGGTTCCTGGGGAGCAGCGGTTCGAGCGGGGTTGGGGCGTTGCCTTCCCTCCCCAGCTGTGCGAGGGGTCTGGGGAGTGTTGGTTCGGGTGGGGGCAGGCAGCGAGCTCCTTGCTTTGGTCACAGCCTCAGAGCCAGCGTGAGCCCCCTCTCCGGTGTGCAGGGGGGTGGGGAGCATCTCTCCCTCCCACTCAGCCCCAGGTGGCTGGTTATAGGTAGGCAGGTATCCTGAGCCCAGCAGCCCTTCCGCCCTGCCAGCCACGTCATTTGCATTTTCACTGACCATTTCCGTCTTACCCAATTGGTTCCCTGGATTTGAATTCAAATCCTCGATCGTTACAGGAGCAGGGCCTGGATCCTGTCCCAAAGAGACACAGTCGCCTCCCAGCCAATATCCTGGAGAACCCCAACAACCAACCAGCCAGACCCCTCCTGGGTCTGCACAGGGATCCAGGCCATATGCAGGATGGGGGGCTTCACCCTGGAGGGCTTCACCCAGATCCCACAGCCCCTCAGTATCTGCGACTGCACCACCACAGTTCTCTCTGTCCCAGGGTCTTGCCACCTCATGCATGTTTCCCCACTGACCCTTGGGCAGCCCCCTATGTCTCTCTGCTCCACCATCCCCAGTCCATGCTACTGCTCTTTCTCCTGCAGCTTTTCCTCAGGCTCTTGCTCTCATGATCCTCTCGCACTCTCAGGCTCTGCTCCCATCCCATATGTCTTCGATCCCCTGATGGGGAACCCGATCGTGAAAACCATCATCTGTTTGGAGACCAGACTCTCGGGGATGTCTGGCTGCTGCTCCAGCTGCTCCCAGATCCTTTTGTAGCCCCATCTGGGTCAGGAATCTGCTCCTCAGACGTGTCTTTCTCCTCCCACTCACGATTAACTGGGCCTTGGTGAACTTCCCCATGCATAACCCTCTCTTTGTGCACAGGATCACAATGTCCTTTTCAAGGAGATGGTGATAGGCCATCACCTCACCATTCCCAAGTGGCTCTGGACTGACAGGCCTGTGTGCTCTTGGCTCCCCCATGGTTTCCAGGAAGAACCCCTGGTGTGCCAGCCCTTCTTGTGGTCACCACCTTTTTGCCAGGGTCGAGCTGCAGACTCCTCTGCCCCTGGGACTGCTCCTCCCATCCCCAGGGGAGCCCTGCTACTGCAAAAATCCTCTCTCCCAGGGCAGAGTGGCAAGCTCGTCCGCCCCGAGACTGTCCGCTGCACTCCTCTGGGGGACCCTATTACTCCAACAGTCCTTCTCGCTGGTCACACACTCCCAGAGGTTAACCGCTCCCTGAAACCGTCCCTCTCTGAGCCTTCAGCACTCCTGGTTCTCATTATCCCTCCTTTGTTTTACTGCTCCCCAGTCACTTACTGCAAGCAGCGCCATTCACGGGGTGCAGTACATCCCACCTCTGCCACCAGTTGTCACAGAGACCCTGGGCGATGCTCTGGAACTGCTCCCCACAAAATCAGTCAGGACTTTGAGGAGCCTCCTCTCCCTTGGAGCAGAAGTTTTTAGGGAAAGAAGCTCACAAGTCTTTACCTCCTGGGACCTTGGAGCATTCAGCATCCTCTGACCCTCCGTGCACTTCCGACAGCGAGTCCGCCCAGGCAAGGTCCATTCTGGGGGGGTATCAAGGTTCTTTCCCCACTTTGAACTTTAGCGTCCAAAAAGTGGGGACCTGCATGATCACTTTTAATCTCAATTACCAGCTTAAATTTGGTACGCTGCCACCAGCCAAAAATATAGTATTTGGCACACTTCCTGTTCCCCCAAAACCTTCCCTGGGGAACCCAAGACCCAAACCCCTTGGATCTGAACACAAGGAGAAATTAGCCTTCTCCCCCCTCTTTTTCTGCCCAGACTTTCCCCTCCCTGGGTTACCCTGAGAGGCTACACTGATCCAAACTCCTTGGATCTTAAAACAAAGAGGAATTAACCTTCCTCCCCGTCCTTTCCCCCCCCCAAATCTATGGTGTGTTCAGACCCAATCCCCTTGAGTCTTTAAACAAGGAAAAAAACAATCATGTTCTTAAAAAAGAAAGCTTTTAATTAAAGAAAGAAAAGGTAAAAATTATCTCTGTAAAATCAGGATGGAAAATGTTTTACAGGGTATTCAGAATTATATAGCCTAGAGGGAGCTCCCCACCTCACTTAGCCTGAGATTCAAAGTTACATCAAACAGAGGTAAAAATCCTTCCAGTAAAAGACACATTTACAAGTAAAGAAAACAAACATAAGACTAATCCACGTTTCCTGGCTATACTTACTACTTTGAAACATGAGAGACTGATTCAGAAAGATTGGAGAAAACCTAGTTGCACGTCTGATCCCTCTTAGCCCCAAGAGCGAAAAAAGAACAAAACAAATAGCACAACAAAGACTTCCCTGAACCAAGATTTGAAAGTATCTTGTCCCCAGACTGGTCCTCTGGTCAGGTGTCAGCCAGGTTCACTGAGCTTCTTCCCTTTACAGGTAAAAGAGACATTAACCCTTAACCATCTGTTTATGACACGAGGGAACCCAGCTCCCCGCCCCCGCAGGAACGGCCTCTCCCCAGTCCCCTCGCAGAGCTGAGGAGCGAAAACATCACCCCGCCCCCTGTGACGATGCGGTTCTGGGGGGACCCAAGTGAGAGTGCCAATTCAGGACCAATTGCTCAAACAGGGCAGTTACAGCCCTAGGCTGGGGTTTTCCCACCTCTAAGGCAAATCAAACCAGTCAGACAAAAATGACTTTGGTTTCACCCCACTGGCTAACCACAAATCACATAAGCAATTTCCTTAGACACTCCCGTCTCGCAGGATCACCACCAGTGCCACCCGTGCTGGGGATGAATGGTTATGAAAACCAACACCCCAGGAAAAGAAAAAGGTTCTCTCGATCCCAAAGGAGCAAGCCCCAGACCCAGGTCAATATACACATCAGATATTACCCACAAATCACGCTGTTGCCAATCCTTTAGAATCTAAAAACTAAAGGTTTATTCATAAAAGGAAAAAGATAGAGAGGAGAGCTAGAATTGGTTAAATGGAATCAATTCCATACAGTGATGGCAAAGTTCTTAGTTTAGGCTTGTAGCAGTGATGGAGTAAACTGCAGGTTTAAATCCAGTCTTTGGAGAACATCCCCCACTGGCATGGGTCATCAGTCCCTTGTGTAGAGCTTCAGCTTGTAGCAAAGTCCCTCCAGAGGTAAGAAGCAGGATTGAAGACAAGATGGAGATGAGGCATCAGCCTTATATAGGCTTTTCCAGGTGTAAGAACACTTGTTTGTTCTTACTGTGGAAAATTACAGCAAAATGGAGTTTGCAGTCACATGGGCCAGTTTCTGCACACCCTGCTGCATCACAAGGTGTATCTGCCTCCTCTCAATGGGTTAATTGTGTAGCTGATGGTCCTTAATGGGCCATCAAGCAGGCTAAGCAGAGCTAACACCCACTTGTCTGGGATCTCTCCCAGTAACACAGCACAAGTTTGAAAGATAGATAGTATACAGCCAATATTCATAACTTCAGCTACATAATGATACAGACATACAGACAGCATAATCATAACCAGCAACCCAGGACCTGGTCTTAGACACCTTATATGACCCCCTTTACATAAGATTTGGTGCCATTAAAGGACCTTGGTTGCAAACCATGTTCTATATGGTCCGAGTTTATATCAATAACGTCACACCCCCGCAGGAACAGCCGCTCCTCAGTCCCCTCGCAGAGGTAGGAAGAAAAGGCAGTGTCCCGCCCCCGCAGGAACGGCCGTTCTCTAGTCTCCTCGCAAAGCTGGGAAGGGAAAGCAGCTCCCCACCACTGCTGGAATGGCGGCCCCACAGTCCCCTCGCAGAGCTGGGAAGGGAACCCAGAGCCCCGTCCCCACAGGAACGGCCTCTCCACAGTCCCCTGGCAGAGCTGGGGAAGGAAGGCAGAGCCCAGCCCCTGCAGGAATGGCAGCTCCCAAGTCCCCAGGCAAAGCTGGGGAGGGAACTCAATGCCCTACTCCCACAGGAAAGACCACGTCCCTGTCCCCTAACAGAGCTGGGAGGGAAACCCAGCGCCCCACCCACGCAGGAACAGATGCTCCCCAGTCTCCTTGCAGAGCTGGGGAGGGAACCCAGCGCCCCGCCCCTGCAGGAACGGCCGCACCCCATTCCCCTCACAGAGGTGGGGAGGGAACCCAGCGCCCCGCCCCTGCTGGAACAGCAGCTCCTGTCAGAGTTAAACTCAGGACTCACAGTTTGTCAGACCACTCTGTGTTATTAGCACAGCGCTCTGCTAATAACACCCAGATAATGTGAGCTCTATGCAAGACACAAACTATCTTAGTTATACAGATAAAAGAGCGGGAATTAGACAAAGGGACAAAGAAAGCAAAACAGTAAAATTCACCTGGGGCACAGCATGCATATCCTACTTCCTTACTAACTCTTATCCATCTAAGGCTAATACTTCACCAATTGCCCTTGAACGGTGCAATTGTTCTATGTTAATGTCTGTATTCCTGACACCTGGATTGCAGCATTCCAACAATTTTGCTTAAAGGTACAGACAGCATTTCTTTAATCCTTTCTATTTTCACAATATAATTCATTCTACTTTCACAGAAACATGTTCTGTGCATTACCCAGGTTGGTGGGAAACACACTCTGTGCATTACGGTGACTGGTCCGTGGGTGTCACTGCTCCTAGAAGGCAGACACATGCTGTGCATTACTTCACCTGATCACTGGGTGTCACTGCTGTATCAAGGGAAACACCTTCTGTGCATTACCTTGAATGACCACGAGGTGTCACTGCTGCTCCAAGGAAAACACCTTCTGTGCATTACTCTGACTGCCCACTGGGTGTCACTGCTGCTCCAAGGGAGACATAAGAGCGGCCAGACTGGTTCAGACGCAAAGTCCATCTAGCCCAGTATCCTCCTGTCTTCTGACAGTGGCCAGTGCCAGGTGCCCCAGAGGGAATGAACAGAGCAGGGAATCATCAAGTGATCCATCCCCTGTTGCCCATTCCCAGCTTCTGGCAAACAGAGGCTACAGGCACCATCCCTGCCCACCCTGGCTAATAGCCCTTGATGGATCTATCCACCATAAACTTATCTAGTTCTTTTCTGAACCCTGTTATAGTCTTGGCCTTCACAACATCCTCTTGCAAGGAGTTCCACAGGTTAACTATGCAACTGCCCTGAGTTTACCCCTCCTCCCTTCCCCAAGTTGTATATAGAAAAGAGGATGAGGATGAGGAGAGCCATGATGTGTTTGTCACTGGCTGGTGACTCAGTTTCCTCTAGGCAGCAGTGCTGCAGGCTCCTTTGGTCTGTACCCATGCAACTGTGTCTGGGGAAGAGGGAGTAGAGGCTTATGCTTCCCAGCCCCAGGCCCCATCCCCAGCAGCTGGGGAATCCAGGCCAAATTTAACCCTGGTAGCTGGGCCGGGATTAGCCTGGGCTGGGGTAGGGCTGGTGAGGAATTGGGAGGGAGACAGATGCACCTACTGTGAGGGAAGATCCTCCCATTCCCTGCCAACCCCCTTCACTCCTTGCAGCACAGCACCCCCTAGTATTTCTTGCTCTGTCATGGGAGCTGTCTGCTGCCTGCTTCTCCCTTAGCATCCTCTCTCCCAATCCTGGAGCACTGGCATCGCCCGTCTTGTGCAAACAGGCAGGCCCCAGTCTGCCCCACGGCACTGCCCTGCAATTGTGGGGGCAGCCGTTGGATGGAGCCATATCGAAATATAGGGGTGGGCAAGGCTGGGGACCAGGACTCCTGGGTTCTCCCCTCACATGTGGGAGGGGAGTGGAGATTAGGGGGTGGACTGGGGGAAGGGCATGCCTGGGATCCAGGGATACTGCTTTTTCTGGTTTTCTCCACCTCCTGCAGCTGCCTCGGTCCTTTCAGTGCGTTTCTTGTTCCAAATTCATTTGCTGACTTGTGTAACTCAACCCAGAGGTGGCTGCATCTCAGTGTTGGGTGAGGCACCCTTGGCTGCATCACCTCCTAACCGTGTCTGTCTCCCACTTCAGGTGACCCTGCAGCACTCAGCAAACATCCACAAGATCATGGGGCACTTTGAGCACTGGGCAGGCAGGGGCCAGGCACCCAGCCCTCCCTCCAGAGAACGGGACCCAGCACCCCCTACTTTTTACAGGGATTAAAAAGAGGCAAAGGGGGGCAAATCAGAGGAGGAGGTGGCCAGGGTCTGAGCAGGGGGTGGAAATTGACTATTCAGGGGGTCATGCAGCTGGAGGCAGAGTTAGGAGAGGGACTGAAGGGCAAAGTCAGGGAGGGGGGAAGGAGCCGGAGTTAAGCCCAGAGGTTGGCGCTGCCAGAGAGTTAAACCCCGGCACAGGCAGGGGCCGAGCGGTAACAGTTATCCCGGTGGGCTGAGACTCCAGTGTTTGCAAACATGGGTGGGGGGAGCAGAGGGCTTTTTTATTTCCCCTCTCACAGGCAGCACCTCTCAGCATGGGCTTCCCAGGGCTGGGCTCTTAAAGGCACAGGCATCCCACTGCCTAGACACTGCAGCTCTTCTCTGATGTAACCTACTGAGGTGCTGCAGTAGGAGGCTCAATTCAGTGAAACTGGTCATTCCCTATATGCCCCACAGCCAGGGAGCTGTGCACCCCCTTCCCCGAATTTCCCCAACACCCCCTCCCTCAGTGGTCAGGTAGTTACATGCAGCGCTGCCAATGTTGTCATTAGTTGCAAATTTGAATGGAAATTGAAACGTTAACACACACTTTAAAAACAGATACAACGTATGAAAACTACTTGTACCTGAGAAAGTAAAATAGGTTTGGAAAGTCTGGACAAAGCGGGTTTCCTGACCCAGCTGTTGTGTTTGCTGACAATGTTGGTGCATTGGCTTCGGCAGTGTTGGCCAACCTTGGAATTTCAAATGATGATTTGTAAGTGAGGTGTGAATGAGCTCTCCCCTGGCAGCTACTGATGACCAGGGTTAGGAGGAGGCTTTGGGACCAGACTGTATTTACATGAACTCACCTACTCTGCCGATGTATCCAGTGGACAGAGCTGGGCTGCCTCTGCTCTAGGTGCCCGGAGGAGGGAAGGTGTGTGGGGCTCCAGCCTGGGACTCTTCCTCCCTCCTGCCAAGCCCTGACTATTAATCCCAGCCCTGGAACTCCTTTCTTCAAGCACCATGTGGGCCAGAGGAAAAGTGTGGTAGGAAGCAAAAGGGCTAAGCTTGTGAATATCAGGTGCAGCAGCAAGAATCCCAGCTATCAGGGTAGCAAGTTCTAGAGCCCTAACCCATTGTGGCCATCCCAGCCAAAGACATGGTTCAAGGAGGTGTGAGTCACCCAGCAGGAGGGGAAAGATTCACTCTTACACAGCTTGAGACAGGGAAGTTGAGCTCTGGGACTTTACCACAAGCATGGGTGGCAAGTTTGTAGAAATTTTGGTGGTGTCCAGAACCCGCCCCCCAACTCTGCCCCCCAAACTCCACCCCCACCTGCCTAAGGCTCTGGGAGGGGGCTTGGGGATAGGAGGGAGTGCAGAGCTGAGGGGCTGAGGATGAGGGATTCATGATGCAGGAGAGGGCTCAGGACTGGGACAGAGGATCAGGGTGCAGAGGGATGAGGGAGCTCAGGGTGTTGGAGAGGCTCAGGGCAGCCTGCCTTGCCATTACTGGAGGGTGGGTACTAGGACCCTGGAACAGCAAACATCATTTCTGCCCAATATCCCTCTATTCCAGCAGCAGGAGTAGGCAGGGGACAGGCGCACGCTGCTTTTTGTCAGGCAGGGACACAGCATGGCAGGGGGCAACGTGCAGGGGGAGGGGTGGCACGGAGGGGCCAGGGCCCAATCCAGGCAGGGCTAGGGGAAAAGACTCATTTCCAAATATTGTTGGAGCAGGGCCCCCAGCCCTGAATATTCCTGGAGCCCGAGCACCGCAAATGTATATAACCTGCTGCCTATGACCACAAGCCAACACAATATCCCACTGAGATTTGAACTCAAATTACAGGATTCAGAGTCCTGACTGCTGCCCATTACACCATGGGACCAGCTTGTGCTGCCTTCTCTGCACATCGGTGACCCTCATGGGCCTGGCTTGTGTAAGGGGGCTCTTGGCCCTTTACTAAAACTTAGTGTGTGTGTGGGTGGGGTTGGTTGGCTTGTTCTCAGCACCAATAGAAGGGGGAAGGATCAATGGGAAATCAGGACCCTGAGACTGACAGTCCCCAGGGACAATGGGGAGAGGCCAAAGCTACAAGTTAGCTGCACTGACAGGCCAGGCAGTGTAATGAGAGAGTCACCAGGCCAGGGGGTCCCATCCTCCATGTGAGCTGGAACTGCCTGGGCGAGAGTGGGGCAGAGCTAAGGAGAGAGCAGGAGGCCGAGAAGAGCCGGGGAGCAGAGCTGTGCAGGTGTAGTGCCAGAAACTGCTGCATGTAGGAATTTGCAACCTGTAGCAGTTACTGATACCTGAGGTTGTTCTTATTTGCTGACTTGCCCTAAATGGCTTAAACTTGACAGTGGTTTCTCTAGCAAAGGCCAGTTCCTGGCCCCTTGGTCCAGACATCCTCCTTCATATCAGGCTAGGGTGACCAGATGTCAAAGATTAAATATCAAGACACGGAGGGTGGAGCAAAAATAAAAGCTGGAGAGCCCCCCCGCCGCCAAGCGGCAGTGGCACAGCCCCATCTCCAACCAACTCTCGGCTCCAACACCCACTACATCCCCAGCTTCCCCATCCCCTCACTCCTGGGCCCAACCTGGGCTCCGAGCTCTGCAGCCGAGCCATGATCCGGGCTCCTCCTGCAGCTCCCGGGCAAGGAGTGAACCAGGCAGCTCCTGGCAGGAGCGTGTCCACGCCACTTGTGTCTCTGCCCCCCGCCCACCTGGGTCCTGCCTGCTCCGTGCTGCCCCTAGCCCCACTGCGCTGCCCCGCAGGCTGCAGGGCTAGAGAAGCTTCCACCCTGCGCTCCTGGCCATGGGCATGGCCTGTGTGCAAACCTGGGAGGGAGGAAGAATGCCGTGTGCTTGGGGAAGAGGCAGGGCCAGGGCGAGGATTTGGGGAGGGATCCAATGGGGCAGTGAGGGGATGGGGCTGGGGGCAGGGCCAGGGCCGGGATTTGGGGAGGGATCTAATGGGGGAATGAGGGGGCGGAGTTGTGGGGGGCAAGTATCCCTCCAGACTATGCCTGTGTGCCGGAGAAGAGGACAAAGTTATTTGTTTGTCCAGGGTCCCGATCGGTCGGGACGTGGGACAAACAAGCAAATATCAGGACAGTCCCGATAAAATCGGGACGTCTGGTCACCCTACATCAGGCTTCAAGTTGAGAATCATTTCCTATTCCCACTCTGTGGGAGGGGAGACTTTTAAACGCGCTCTCTGTGCGACTGCACATGTCTAAGCAAAGAGAACAAACCCCAAATCCCCCCCGTGCTTTGGGAGCCAGGTTTGCGGTGGGAATTCTGTAGTTCAGATGACTTCACACATGGCCATTGTGATTCTTTACCAGTTTCTCTGGCATTGGGGCATATTTTTTTCACTCCCAGCTCTGATGGCCGAGTGGTTAAGATGTGGGAGTTGAAATCTAATAGGGTTCTCCTGTGCAGGTGTGAATCCTGCTCACAGCATGGCCTGTGTTTTAGCCAGTCTCTCACCCGGGCAACACCTCTGTACAACCCCCTGAGACACTCTCAATTCTCTCCCCACCCCAAGTAAATCCTGTTCTGCTCCTTTCATAGAGATCCCTGGGAAACCACCTCACACTGTGTCCCTGAGGGGTCAGGCAAACTCTCAGCACCTGATGCCTCTGCCACTCACCTGGTGCCCCATAGATCAGCCATAGCCCTGGTTCTGCTCCTCTCTCTAGAGTGCGAAAGAAGCCAAGTCAGCGACTCCATGGGAGCTATGGGGCTGCAGCACCAACAGAGAAAAAATAGGTGCTCAGCGCCCATTGACAGCCATCTCCCCCCACCCACACACACACTACAGGCCTTGTTGACAAGCTCCTCCTCTTCCCTTTCAGTGCCTCCCACTTGCCAGTGATCAGCTGTTCAGTGGGGTGCAGGAGGCGCTGGGTGGGGAAGGGAAGAAAAGAGGTGGGGTGGGAGAGGAATGGGGCAGGAAGGTGCAGGAAGGGATGAGATGGGACGGGGTGGGGACAGAACCTGAGGAGGAAAGGGGGAGATTTGTCCCAATCCCCTCTAGGGCCAGCCCTGAAGGGAAGCACTGACTATTACAGAGTGTTAGACTGAAGATCTACAGGTCCCTGGTTCCTGGGCTTTGGCAGGTCCTGTCCTCCCTCTTTGTGCAGGGGTGGCTTGTTTTCTGGGAGCACAGCAGAGCCTGGACCCAAGGTGAGTTCCTGAGCTTGGGCTCTGCAGTAGGAAAACATAGAACAGGCTTCTGCCCCTAGTTGGCCCACCTGACCTTTAATAATGAGAACTGTCTTTCCCAACACGGCAGGAAGAAAGTGAGGCAGGGCAGCCCTCAGGAATGGTGCCAGAGGGCTGCTGGGCAGTGACAGGCAGGGATTGGGGATGGAAGCTCCTCTGTGCAGCTCAGCAAGGGCAGTTCCAGGGAAGGGGCATCTGTAAAAGTGACCCCACACACCTCTCCTCCTCTGGGCACCTAGAGAAGAGGCAGCTGGTGCTGACGGCTCCAAGGGAAGGCTTAAAAGCCACAGAGCAACTGAGGTCAGGGCTAGAGGAGGGCAGGACCATGCCTAGGTGTGGCCTTCAGACAGGCACAAAAACACCCAGCCAGCCTGCTCCCTGCCATGCCAAACACCCACTGAAGGTCACCAGCACGCAGGGCAGCTGCTGATGCTCTGTGGATAACATCACAAGTTGGTAGGAAAGCAGGGCCAGCCCCCATGGTGGGGCCTCTGACTGGTCCCACTCAAGGTGCTCACTTTTGCAGTGGGGCAGGATATTTTACACCAAGAGGCTTTTCCCCAGCTGGCGAGAAGCAGAGAAACACCCAGGCTCCGAAGACGCTATGTAGCAAGTACCCTCCAGCACAGGGACAGGCGCACACACTAGCCTGGGCAGCCGCCCATTTTCTCTGGCAAATCAGGAAGGGCAAAGGCTAGACTGGAAGCACCTGGGTCTCATGTCCCAGCCTTTGTGATGCCCACCCCCTAACTCCTTTCTGGGGCTCTAGCTGAAGCCAGAGCATTGGCCTGAGCGGCCAAGAAGAGGTTCCAGCCCTAAAGGGAGCAGAACTTTCAGCATAATGGTAAAACTGCAGAAACACAACCACCAAGGGACTCAAACTCTCAATCTTCTAATCCACACTCAGACACCTTAGCCATTAGGCCACATGGTAACACACAAAGAAACCCCTCCAAGCACTTCTTTGGAAAAGTCGGACATTGTGTTTCTCGGGTCATCTACTGAGGGGGTCCGAGACTCTGTGGGCACAAGAAGTCGAGTTCCCAGCAACACATGAGACTTAATTCTATGGAGCCAGGTGCAGGGCTTTGGCAGGGAGGCTCAGGCATGGGGGGATTGGGGTGCAGCGGATGGACCAGCTGTCTACGTGTGGAGATTTAGTCACACTGAGGCACAGAAGGAAGGAGGAGGAGGAATCCTGCTGACAGGCAGCAGATGTGCAGAAAAAGAGGAGGGGTTCCTGGGACTTTTTTTGCCTCTCTTTTGCCTACCTGCTTGCTCTTGTGGTGAATGGGGAAAATGGTCTCAACTAATTCAGTTGGTAAAACATCAGGCTTTTAATCTTAAGATCCAGGGTTCAAGCCCCTGTCTAAAAACTCAGCTTTTAAGTGGCCTTGTGTGCCAGGAGCCAAATGATTCCTGGTGCTGTCCACCAGCCACATGCGGTTTCCCAGAATCCATGGCCATTTCCTGGAAAGGTTCCTTTCCTCAGGAATCAGGAGAGAGGCCACATCAACAGGAACAGGCCTGGAACATGCAGTCTCTGGCTGGCAGGAAGTGCTGTGGGGCCAGGTGTTGAGAAAGCTCAGAGGGAGACCAGCAGAGATGAAGGGGAGACAGAGAAGCAAAGAGTACAGAGGGTTCAGGTCCGGCTATTGTGGGGAACTTCCCTGGTTTATACATGACCCTGGTGCAATTGGCCAGAGAGAGGATCTGAGTCCCCACCCACTTACCAGAGGCCTGCCTGACCCCAAGGATGCTCTTTCTACTCTCGTGTGTGGCAGAGTCCTCGTAACCCCAACAAGGCTGGGCCCAGGAATCTTGTCGTGCTCACTTGAAAAGGGCTACAGGGAGATCACAACCAGCGTCTCTGGAGTGTCAGGGCAGGTCACAGTCTCTCCTTCACATGTCCCAGGCCTCCTTCCCAGGCCCTGGCTGTGCTGCAGGGACACCATGGGCCGGACACTTGCTCTGGCAGTGGCCACATGCTCTAGGTGACAGGACCCTTGTTCCCAGTGTCAGCCCCCATGTAGGGGATATGATTCCCCCACCCCCGAAGGTCTGGCCTGCAAGGCCTCTGGATTGGTGGCATCTCCTTGTGCTGGGCCTTCTGCCCAAGGTCCCTCTCACTCTCCCAAGCTGCTCACTGCACCCACCTCCAGCCCCAGTGCTGCTGCGGCTCTGCCTCCATCTCCCTGGTCTGCTCCTCTGGCCTCTCTGGCTCTGCTTGCTGCAGCTCTTCTCCCAGCACAGATCTGCTCCCTGGGCAGCTTCTGTGGCTCATGCTGCTCCGGCTCAGTTCCTAGCATGGATCTGCTCTGGTTCTCCCTGGCTGGCGCAGCTTTTCTCCCCGCCTCTTCTCGGGCTCCTGCTTTCTCCTTAGCTGGGTCCCACTCTGGCCCAGGCAGTTCCAGCTCACACAGATGATGGGATCCCCTGCCCTGGTGACTCCCTCATTACACTGCTTGGCCTGTCAGTCGGGCTAACTTTGGAGCTTTGGCCTCTCCCCATTGCCCCTGGGGACTGTCAGTCTTAGGGTCCTGATTTCCTATTGATCCTTCCCCCTTCTGTTGGTACTGGGAACTAGCCAACCAAAAATCCACTGAGCTTTAGTAAGGGGCCAACAGTCCCTTACACGATCCGGCCCCACGAGGGTCACCAATGTGCAGAGACAGCAGCACAAGCTGGTACCGTGGTGTAATGGGCAGCACTCAAGACTCTGAATCCTGCATCCTGAGTTCAAATCTCAGTGGAACGTTATGACAAACCCCTAGAGCTCACAGTGCTTATCTTCCCTGTCTCTAGCTGCGCAAGAGCAAATCGTTCTCCTCTTGCTGGGTAACTTGCCCTCTAGAGCCTGGTTGTGAGGGCCACAATGGGTTGAGGCTCTAAAACTTGCTACTCTGGTTGCTGATACCTGCAATCCTGTGGTTTGAGCAGATGCTTGGGTTTGTCGCAGCTTTGCCTGATGCCCACAAGTTTGGCCATTTTGCTTGCAGCCACATGTTGCCTCTTGTCCACATGGCACTTGAAGGAAGGAGTGCCAGAGCCAGGCTTGATAGTCAGGGCTAGGCAGGAGGGAGGAAGAGTCCCAGGCTGGAGCCCAACACACCTTTTCTGCTCTGGGCACCTGGAGCAGAGGCGGCTGGTGCTGACAGCTCCAAGGGAAGGCTTAAAAGCTGCAGAGCAACTGTGGGAGGGGCAAGAGGAGGGAAGGACCAGGGCCGGCTTTAGGAAGTGTGGGGCCCAATTCGAACATTTTCGGAGGGGCCCTGTCAGGGATGACTTAAAAAAAAGTAGAAAAAAAAGCCTTTCATTTCTTTCATGTATTATTTACTGTCCATAACTATATGAATAATAAAATTATATATTATAGACATTGCATCATATATGCTGTTGTTTGGCTATTAATGACTGCCATTTCACATGTGTGGGTCCCCGCCACTCCCTGGGGGTGTGCACATGTGTTGGTCCCAGCTGCTCCCTGCCCCCCTCATTGAAGCAGGTGTGCAGGGTTACTGCCCTGGAAACTGCAGGGCAGCAGTGGACATGGGGCTGGCTGGAGGCAGGGCAGGGGCTGACTGGAGGTAGGGTCAGGCTGCAGGCAGGGCAAGGGGTGTGGGGCTGGTTGGAGACAGGGGGTGTGGGGCGGGCTGGCTTCAGGCAGGGTCGCAGGGGGGTGCAGCAGGGGTTTGCAGGTCTTGAGACAGCGGAGTGTGGAACTGGGTGGCTTCAGGCAGTGGGGTGCAGCAGGGGTTGACTGGAGACAGGGCAGAGGGTGCGGGCTGGGCAGGATGTGCAGGGCTGGTGCGGACAGCAGTGTGTGGTAGGCCGGCTGGCTTTGGGCAGGGCTGCAGGGTGTGGGGCAGGGGCTGGCTGTGGGCACGGGGTGCAGAGCTGGCTGCAGGCGGGGGGTGGGCCAGACTGCTGTGGGCAGGTCAGGGGGTGCAGCAGAGGCAGCTGGAACCCCAGTCCTTTAAGTAGCCCCCAAACCCCCTTCTATCCCACCCCAGACCTTTTAAATAGCCACGGGAGCGCTGGGGAATGCATGGGGGAGGTGGGGCTCCGGCAGCTATTTAAAGGACCGTGGTGGCAAAGACAGCTGGAGCCCTGGGTCCTTTAAAAAGCCCCCGGAGCCCCTCACTGCCTCAGGCTCTGGGGGCTATTTAAAGGGCCAAGAGCTCCAGCCGGAGTCGCGGGGCTTGCTGCGCTCCAGCCAGAGCCACCAGGCTTGCCGCACTCCGGCCGGAGCACGGCAAAGCCCCGCCGCCCTGCTCTCCCGGCTGGAGCCCCGGCCGGAGCGCGGCAAAGCCCCGCCGCCCTGCTCTCCCGGCTGGAGCCCCGGCCGGAGCACAGCAAAGCCCCGCCGCCCCGCTCTCCAGGCTGGAGCCCCGGCCGGAGCGCGGCAAAGCCCCGCCGCCCCGATCTCCAGGCTGGAGCCCCGACCGGAGTGCGGCAAAGCCCCGCCGCCCCGCTCTCCCGGCTGGAGCCCCGGCCGGAGCGCGGCAAAGCCCCACCGCCCCGCTCTCCAGGCTGGAGCCCCGACCGGAGTGCGGCAAAGCCCCGCCGCCCCGCTCTCCTGGCTGGAGCCCCGGCCGGAGCGCGGCAAAGCCCCGCCGCCCTGCTCTCCCGGCTGGAGCCCCGGCCGGAGCACAGCAAAGCCCCGCCGCCCCGCTCTCCAGGCTGGAGCCCCGGCCGGAGCGCGGCAAAGCCCCGCCGCCCCGATCTCCAGGCTGGAGCCCCGACCGGAGTGCGGCAAAGCCCCGCCGCCCCGCTCTCCCGGCTGGAGCCCCGGCCGGAGCGCGGCAAAGCCCCACCGCCCCGCTCTCCAGGCTGGAGCCCCGACCGGAGTGCGGCAAAGCCCCGCCGCCCCGCTCTCCTGGCTGGAGCCCCGGCCGGAGCGCGGAAAAGCCCCGCCGCCCCGCTCTCCAGGCTGGAGCCCCGGCCGGAGCGCGGCAAAGCCCCGCCGCCCTGCTCTCCCAGCTGGAGCCCCGGCTGGAGCGCGGCAAGCCCCGCCGCCCTGGCTGGAGCTCTAGCTGGGAGAGCGGGGCCGCACCGCGCTCCCGCCGGCACTTCGCTCAAAGGAGCGGGACCATGGAAGACCCCGGAGCAGACCGCAGCCGGGGACCGGGGTAAGTTAAAAAAAAAATTTAAAAAGTGCCTAAGGTGCGGGGCCCGATTCCCTGGAATGAGTCGAATCGGCCTAAAGCCGGCCCTGGGAAGGACCATGCTTATGCGTGGCCAACAGCCAGCCACAAAGACACCCGGTCAGCCTGCTGCCTGGCATGCCAACCCCCCTGAAATGTGCTTAATACACTCAGTGATCAGGAGGAAAACCTGTCAAAATGTGTGTGCGAGGAGAACCTGCTTGGCCTGGAAGGGAGCGAGGAAAAAGAGCGAGTGAAAAAAATAACCAGGGAGAGAGCGAGAGTGAAAAGAACATGGAAGGCAGAGAAAGAAATAAAGGGAGAGAAAAAAATAGAAAAAGAAGGAAAGAAAGGAAGAGCATGAAAGGTAGAGGGGGAAAAAGAAAGCAAGAACATACAAGCTAGAGAAGGAAAGGAATGAAAAAGAACGAATGAAACACAAGCGCTAGTTGAAGCTGGAATGGGAGAGTCAGAGAAAGGACAGACTGACCCGTTAAGCAAGGTTGCACCCCAGATTCTCCATGTTGGGGGCACAGGCCCCCTATTTCCATCCTGGCCCTGCTTGGGGGGACCATGCATAGGTGCCTATTGGCACCCCCATGCTCTGTGGAGGGGGGCAAGGCCCCCCATACCCTCAGGGCCGCTGAAAGCGGGTTCAGGCCCCAATGAAAAAAATTTTCAGGCTCCTCAGCAAGAGTGGACCAGCTAAATGGGGCAATGAAGCCAGGCCCTGGTCCCTTTTCTGGGCCACCGGGCCCCAGTAATCTGTACTGGCTTTCCCCTTCCATGGCAATGGTGGTGCACTCACGCACTGCCACGCCTTTTAGTATCATGACTATTTATCCGTACAATAGCAGCACCTACAGAGAGCAGGGCAGACTCAAACCCCTGTTGTGCCAGGGGCTGCACAGACAAAGAGACAGTCCCTGCCCCAGCTGATATCAGGGCCCCGTTGGGCCGGGCGCTGCCCAGACACAGTGAGAGATAGGCCATGCCCCAGAGAGTTTACAGGCTCCATATCCAAAAAGTGGGAGGAGAAACAGACGTCCAGGATCACACAGCAGCACTGAGAGTAGAACCCAGGAGTCTTGGCTCCTCCTGCTCTAACCACTAGACCCCACTCTGCTCCCAGAGATGGGGCTAGAACCCAGAAAAAGGGGGCGGGGAGTGGGGTCTAGTGGTTAGGGGAGCCAGGACTCCTGGGTTCCATTTCCAGTGCTGAGATCAGGCACCAGTGCTCCAAGCATGTGCTTGGCGGTGGCACTCCAGCCCCTGCCCCCCCTTTTTTTGGAGGGGGGGCGCACAAAAAGCCAGGAGCCAGCCCTGAACCAAGATGTTCCCTGTCAGCTGAGGCTTTCAGGCTGAGCTGGGACTGACCCTGCAATTCTGGCTTCAGTAGCAGGATGGCGCTCACGGCAGCCTGAGGTGCACAGGCTGGACTGCAGTTCAGGCTGCCCTGCCGCTGGGGAGCCGGAGCGTCACCCCCCTAGGGCGGCTCTAGGCACCAGCAAAGCACCTGCTTGGGGCAGCCCATTTGCAAGGGCAACATGGGAGCTGAGAGCCACTAGGGGGCTCTGGGAGCTGTAGTTTCTTCGTTCGTTCCCTGCCTATAGAGCCAGCCCTGGAGCAGGGAAAGAACTACATTTCCCAGCATTCCCTTGGCCACTACCAACTGGAAAGGAAGGAGGGGGGCCTCATGCGGCAGCGTGCTGTGAGTGGAGAGTTGCACTGTGCATGGCAGGAAGACCATATTTTAACATTCAAAAAACAGGACACTCCAGGGGGAGGGAAGCCCCACCCTGCCCCCATCCACTCCCTCCGACTGCCCCTTACAGAAAGTCCAACCCATCCAATCCCCCTGCTCCCTGTCCCCTGATCACCCCCTCCTGGGACCCTGCCCCTAACTGCCCCCCAGGACCCCACCCCCTATCTAAGCACCACTGGTCCTTGTCCCCTGATTGCCCCCTCCCGGGACCCCTGCCCCTAACTGCCCCTGGGAACCCCACCCCCTTTCTAAGCGCCACTGGTCCTTTTCCCCTGATCACCCCCTCCCGGGACCCCTGCCCCTAACTGCCCCTGGGAACCCCACCCCCTTTCTAAGCCTCCCTTCTCCTTGTCCCCAACAGCCCCCTCCTGAGACCCCATCAACTTCCCCCCAGGACCCCACCCCCTACCTGTCCCCTGACAAACCCCTGGGACTCACATGACTATCCAACCGCTGCCCCCCCCACCTCTGACCCGTCCAGCCCCCCCGCTCCCTGTCACCATGGACACACACTAATGCACAGCCATGAGCGTGCTGGGGGAGCTGGTCTGAGCAATTTGAAGTGACAATTCTGTGAGAACAGAAATATTGTGTAGTGAAGCAGCTGCACATCAAGTAGTTGTGGCTGAGTGATTAAGGTGATGGACTAGAAATCCATAGGGGGGTTTCCCCGTGCAGGTTCAAATCCTGTCAACTACAGAAGCATTAGTGTGTTGTTGTTGTTGTCGTCTTAGTGCCTGAGCATCCATGGAGCCAAATTTGGTCTCACTCTGAGGTTGTCTACACTTAAAATACTGCTGTAGCCCTGTGGAGTAGACAGTTGCTACAGTGAGGAGAGGGGTTTTCCATCCCTGTAGTAGCTGCATTGACAGAACAATCTTTCCTTTCATTTAGCACTATCTAACCATGGCTTAGGTCAGCTTAATTATACTGGTCCTAGGGTTTTTCACACCCTGAAAGACGTACTTGTTAGAGGGTTTATCCCATCAACCTCCCATTCCCTGGTCCTTCTCACGTGACCAGAGAGCAGCAATGCACGAAGCTCAAAGGTGCAAACAATTCAATGTTTATTGGGGTAAACTTCCAGCAAGCAATGATTCCAGTTTCCTTCCTCAGGATCCCGCTTCCCAGCTCTGACACCACAGAGGCTTGCCTGTGTCCCTGTTCCCCTTCCCTGTTGCTATTCCCCCTGTTGGCAAAACATAATTCCAATTCCCCTACCCCCATTCCCATTCGCATTCCCTCCCTTACATCCTGATTGACTGCAGACTATATAGTAAAACTTGAGTTCTGCTTAGCTGTGCCTTAACCAATCATTTTACTGAAATGTAACTAACCAATCCTAACATATTGTAACATGTTTATCTAACCAATTATACCCCACTGCCTTAATTGGTTTACACCCAACAAATTAATTATACAGCAGACAGAAACAATCACAGCACCAGACAGAGATTATACAGACAAGCAATAGCAAAGTGGGGACTACAGTGACAGAACAACAAAGAAATGAGAATTTCACACCCCACCTATTGACCAGTGACTTGTTTCCAGATAGGATGCTATCCTGGTAGAGGCTGGTTGCTTAACTCTCTGGCCCCCAGGGCAGGATTTTGAGGTTCACCATTACTCTCTCAGAATGCCAGAACCCATCTTTTGTTCACTTAAAATGTGAGCAGGGAGATTCCAACACCTCAGAACTCATGGCTCTCCAGGAAACATGTAACTTTAGGTCCAGGTGAGTGTGTCTAAAAATCAGCTGTGCTGTAGAAGGTCTCTAGGAGTTGAAAGAGATGTGCCATCTCGACCTCCCTAAAGAGTTCATCAACTATTAATGAAAACTAGGATTGATAAGTCATATTCTTTGTAGTATCAGGATGGTGGACTGGTCTAAAGTGCTAGTTATAAGACTCTTTTTCTTCCAGTCCCTTGGGTGTTCTGGTCTCTGCATGGAGACGTGGTTTCACATCCCACTCCTGACATTACAATTTAATTCTATCTGGAGAAAATGGCCTCACTTCAATCTCCTTTGGAACAATAGAACACCATTTGCTTAGCTTTTCTATTCCAGTAGCTGTGAGAGAAGCTCCAAACCAGGGGGAAACAGTGCCTGTTCTCTCGACTGATCAATTTTTTGTCTTCCTTCATTCCAAGCCATTTTCTCAAATACATCCATATTTCCCACACTTTTATGAAACATTAGGCTCATCATTTAATTGCCACTCAACTGTACTTATGAAGTGAAGTGAAACACAACATTTTTTGGATATTCTTGCAAAAGAGTTTTGCTTTCTGATCTGGAATTAAACAGGGGCTACCTGAGGGGGACAATGCTACTCCCTTTTCTTGACTCATCCAAAAAACATATGTTCATGGTGCCCTTTGTTTCCCTGTTTTTCAAACACCTGTTGGGGTGGCCTAGGGATACTTGGTCCTGACTCTCATGGTCCCTCCCTGCCCTACCTTTCTATATGATTCTGTTGTGTGGGTTTGTGCTGTGTTGTCCCACACTGAGCTGTTTTGCACAATGTCACTTTGCACTCTGATGCATTGTTTCGTGTTGTATGGTTTTTGCACTGGCTTGTGTTGCACTGGTTTGAGCTGAACTCTTTTGCAGTGCGTCATTTTGCCCCATGGGGCGTTCATTTGCATGGTGCTGAATTGTCGGGCTTTGCACTCCTACGTGTTGTCACTTTGTGCTGTGGAATGTCAGCTCACGCTGAATTGTTAGATGTTAGATTGTGATGTTTCCACTTTTGTTGTTGTATATATTGTATTGCGATGGCATCGAATTATAGAGCTGTATGGCTGCAAGGGCCCTGGAGAGGTCATGAAATCCAGTCCTCTCTGCTGAGGCAGGGCCAAGCAGAGACGATGCATTGGGGGCATGTGGGATCAAGTGCCCACAGCAGCCAGCCCAGGCAGGGAGCAGAAGGAGGGAACCAGAGCCAGAGCAGGTTGTCTAGGGGACCAAGTATATGCAGAGTATCCTTGACAGAGGTTTGTTCAACCTGTTCGTAAAAACCTCCTAGGACAGTGACTCCACAGACACCCTTGGGAGCCTATTCCAGAGCTTAACTACACTCAGAGTTAGAAAGCTGTTCCCAACATCTAACGTGAATCTTGCTGGCTGCAGATTAAGCCCATTACTTCTTGTCCTACCATCAGTGGACATGGAGACCAATTGATCATTGTCCTATTTATAAAGACCAAACCTTTCCCTCTGCAATCATCCATTAAATGGTTACTATCCTCTCTTCTTGCCTAGGGTACAATGGAAGAGGAGAAAATACTCTCTTAACATAGGATGCAAATGTCAGTTTGTTCTCTCTTCATGTTTTACTGAAGCTCAGAGAGAAGAAGAAACATGACCTGCCAAAGAGCATAGAGAGTTTGTTTCATTTTGATCTGTGACTATTAGCAGAAGAGTGACACCTAAGGGCTGTCGCTACCACCCACCATGGGGCTTGGATCTATGATGGTGGGATTAAGAGCATCATGCTCTACCAACAGAGCTAGCTAGATTTAAAGTCAGTCAACTGCCCAGACGCAGTGTAGAAGGTGCCCTGAAGGTTTTTATTTGTGAGCTGAGGTTCCCTGTCTTACATTTGCCTTCTTTCCTGGTTTGTTATGTCTCCAGCGAGCAAACCAGAGCTGTCACAAGGCTGGTTAGATGCTGCTTTCTAGACCAGAGAGCTGGGGTTGATTTAGCATGCTGCCGCCATCAGCTGGTCAGAGCAACCAGGGCGGGAGGTCGGAATTTAGGATTCTCCCACCAAGGGGAGGTGCTGTTGGACTCATCTAGGGGGAGAGTCTGAAAAAGATTCTCGGTTCCCAGAGAGGGGGCAGAAAAGCTGGTGCCACACACATTTTCACAGGGAATCAGCGCCCCCCTTGGGAAAAACTCAAAAGAAGCCCAATCCCAGGAGTGTCAGAGAAGGGAATCACTGTTTGCTTTAAGAGATGGGTGAGGGAAACCTGCAGGTCCTTAGATCCCTTCAGCACCTGATAGAAACATTTGTGAGGAAAGTCTGGGGAAGCCAAGGAGGACAAGGAGAGGGAAAAAGGCCTTGCAGCTGTTGTGCAATCACCATGCTCTCAGCAGAAGGGTCCAGGGAGCTCTGCTCTCAGAACACACAAGATGGCAAAGTTCAGAGCCCTGTTGCACGGAGTCAGACTGCGATCAGCTCACAGTGAGAGGAAGCAACACCCCTCCCTTGGTCTCTATGCCAGAGCTCCTATCATCTGAGTGTCCTTCCTGCAAGAGTCGGCTGCTGAGAGGGTTGCGATGGGGTAAATGAAGACAGAGGAGGATTGTTCCTCCTGGGTTTTTTTTGCGTGGCTCTGTGATCCTGCTGGAGGAAGCATCCTTAGAGTTTATTTCAGTGGCTTGTGTTGGGCTGATGTTGTGACCCTGAGTACAGGGGTTCCTGTACTCTCTGTTCTTAACCCCTTAGGGAGTGGACAATGGAGCAGTGTCAGAAAGTGGATAGAAAGTAGCCTAAGAAAGTGTAGCATAAGTGAGAAAAAAAACATTGTTATTAGCTCCCTGGTGGTCTAGTGGTTAGGATTTGGCACTTTTACTGCCAAGGCCTGGGTTCAATTCCCAGTCAAGAAAAAATTACTTCATTTTTAAAAAAAAGCTTCAGTTATTCTTCCCTTGCAATGTAAATAAATCTGTGGCTGTTTCCTGATTCCCCCATCTTCCCAGTGTCTCCATGGCAGGGATGGCTCCAGGCACTCGGGATGGCCCATGGAATGGGGAGGCTTCTGTGGCTGTTGGGTCCTCTCAGTCCCTCTTGGAGGGAAAGACTCACTGCCAAAAGTAGCAGAGGTAGAGCTGCTGCTGATTGCAGCTTTTTTATTTTTTTTTTCTGCTTGGGGTGGCGAAAACACTGGAACTGGCCCTGCTCCATGGAAGACAATTTGTTAAATCCCAGATGAGTGGAGTTAAATCAGTTCTCAGCCTGAGTCCTTAGGTCTTAATCCTGAGGATATTGTCCCATCATGGGGCCATTTCCATCCTCTCTTTCCTACAGAAGCACAATTTTCCTTGCACAGCCACAGGAACAGCAAGATCTTTCTCCGTCCCTTGTGCAAAGCAGGGGGCCAAATTCCATGGAGACAATGGATGAGTTGGGGCCCTTTACACATCCAGCCCTGGCTGTGAGATTTTCCCTCCCCTCTTTCTTTATGCCCCTGTTGTTATTTCATGGATTGTCTGGGATGGTGGAAAAGCTGAGTTCACTCCAGGTGGAGGGTAAAAAGGACCCTCAAAGTCTCAGGCCCCAACCCCTGCTACCAGGATCACTGAGGTGCTGGGGATTTGATTAGGAAAGGGACTGTGTGAATTGTCAAGGTGGGGAATGAATAACAATCTACAACTAGATCCACCTCATTAACCACTGACACAGGCTAATCCTGCTGCAGCTAGAAGGGAAACTGGGAGTGATTCTTTGCTGTTCAGCCATGGAAACAGTGACCCAATTGCACCACAGTGAATGTGCTGGGGAAAGCTGGACTTTACAGGCAGGTGGAAACATCTAGAACTCCCCACCCCACTTCTGCTGCCAGGGTGAGGTGTTGAGCTGCTCACAGCATCCCCCAACATGACCTTGCAGCAGGGGATTGCAGCACCCCCCCCCCAACCAATGCAGGGAAGAGGGCTGAGTGTATCTCTGCACCCTGAGTCCAGGGCACAAACTCTCTCTGCCCCACACATAGAATCTGGCCCTGCTGAAAAGTGACCCCTATGAACAAGTAGCCTCCAGGAGAGCAGGCCTGGTCCTCAGAGCGGGGAATGGGCTTCTCGTCAAGCTTATAGGTCACTGGATGCACTGAGAACAGGAGGGCTCTGAGTATAACCCATAGCAAACACAGCCCATCTGGGGATATAGCTCAGTGGTAGAGCACATACTTTGCATGTATGAGGCCCTGGGTGCAATCTCCAGGTTCATTTTTTCACCTTGCTGCTTTGCTCATGCCCAGAGGGGATGTGGCCCACCAGTCTCCCTGCACCAGTTTCAGTCCTGCTCAGTGAGGGGCAAGTGCCAATTGCATGGAAGGTCTGGGGAGTTTCTGCTCTGAAGTCACCTTGGTACATTTAAGATTCCCACCTGCTGTGCTGCTTGAGACAAGGGTAGATGAGAAGGGCGAATCCTCCAGCACTGGAGGGAAAGGTCCCATCTGCTCAGACCGAGAGGCAAGGAAACAGAGGGGCAGTAAGTGCTCAGAGAGGGGATAAGTCAGTGATTTACACCCACCAGAGGACACTGTCTTTTTGAGTATTACAGGGGTAGCTGCGTTAACCAGGATTTGTAAAAAGCGAGAGTCCTGTGGCACCTTATAGACTAACAGACGTACAGGAGCATGAGCTTTGAGGGGTGAATCCCCACTTCATCAGATGAATGGAGTGGGAATTCTGTGACTGGCTAGCCAACTACAAAAGCAATTTCTCCTTCCTTGGCTTTCACACCACAACTGCTAGAAGAGGGCCTCATCCTCCCTGATTGAACTAACCTCCTTATCTCTAGACTGATTCTTACCTGCATATTTATACCTGCCCCTGCAAATTTCTGCCACATGCATCCGATGAAGCAGGTATTCACCCATGAAAGCTTATGCTCCAATACGTCTGTTAGTCTATAAGGTGCCACAGGACTTTATGTCTTTTTGAGGTGAGTGCAGCTTGCTTGGGAGGTGCTGAGGATGGATAGAAAAAAGGCTGGAGTTAATGACAGATGAGACCACAGAAGGGGAAGGGGAATGGCAGCCCCACAGAAGGCCCTGGGTGCTCAGATGCCCCAGTTATTGCACCCTGGCCTGTCGTAGAGAGAGAAAAGACACCGAGGGACCCAGCCCCCCTAACAGTGATCCCATGGACAAGAACCTGGTTGGGAGTGAGGTGAAGGTTCCCTCTGGGCAAAGTGGAGCTGAAATCCCTCAGTGTCCTGGAATTTAAGCAATGGAAGCTTCAAATCCTGCACGGGGGTGGGCTGCGATGCATCAGCAGAAGGTTGGACTGGACAGGGGCGGCAGGTTTGTATAATTTTTGTTGGTGCCCAGAACGGGACCAAGTCCTGCTGCACCCCACACACACACCTGCCTAAGGCTCTGGGAGGGAGTTTGGGTGTGGGAGAGAGAGCGGTTGGAGTCTGGGAAAGAGTTTGGGTGCAAGGTCTGGGGTCAGTCAGGGGGTTGTGCTGCGGGAGGGTGTGCAGGTGGCAGGCTCTTGGAGGGAGTTTGAGTGTTGGTGTGGGGTCTGGCTTGGGGTTGGGGGTGCAGGAGTGGATGAGGGGTGCAGCATTTACCTCGGACATCTCCCGAAAGCAACCTGCACTCCCTCTGACAGCAGCCCCTAAGCAGGAGGGCCGGGGGCATCTCTGAGCATGGCTGTCCACAGACTCCACCCTTGCAGCTCCCATTGCCACAGTTGGCAGAGTTGGCACTTGGGGTGGGGGCAGCATGTGGAGACCCCCCGCACCCCAAGTGCCGCAGGGACGTACCAGCCGCTTCCGGGAGTGGTGTGCCACATGGAGCAAGGGTGGGCAGGATGCCGCTTTAGTTCCCTTGTGTTGCTGCTGGTGGTGGCAGGGGTCCCCGGGCCCTTTTAAATTGCCCAGGGGGCAGCAGGCGGGACCAGGGGGACACTCCCAAGGGCCTAACGTTGCTTTACACAACAATAAATCTTCGAACAGGACAGAAATGAAATGGCAGCAGAACCTAAGGAATTAAAAGCCTCCAGATCCTTGTGTGTCCACTGACTCCAAACGGAAACTGTAATTTGACTCTGTATCTGCAGCCTGTAAAATATCAGGACAAAATCATTCCAGTGATCGTGACCCTGGGTTTGAGGAGGCTTTGGTCTTATTAAAATGTAACTAGCATGTTACACTTGTGTTTTTAAAGGTGGCTTCCCCAAGCAATCCCAAGTTGTTCTTCCCACAGCTGGCTGATGGGGGGCAGCAGGGGATCTCTCCAATCTGAGGGAATCTCTCTGGGCCCCACTGTTAATTCTCCATCCTTTCTCCCCCTAATCACAGACACCCCTCCCCTCCCCGATATCAGTGTTTTAGAGAGATCCCTCCCTCCCTTTATGGGATACAGACTCTGTGACAGAGACTGAGTGGGGCTCCTCTCTGCATGGCCCCAATGGGGAAGGAAAGAGACTGGAGGCTGAGGGGAGAAGATGGGCAGAAGGAGTCAAATGGGGCTAAACCAGAATAGAGGAGTTTTTCTTCCTTTTAAAATGTACTGGAGTCTCATGGCTGAAAAGCCGCATCTTGAGTTAGGTTTGATGCATCAGCCTGACAATCGCCAAGGCAAAGGTGTGACCCACAAAGACCGATAACTGCCTGCTTCCCAACTTTGTCTAAGAAGCACCTGCACTGTTGGATCAGGTTAGTGCAGAGGGGGATACTGCTGGGGTTATGAATTCTACCCTCATCTGGAGCCCTGGTTTCTATTCCTTGTGTAGTTTCCCCAACTTACTTTGCTTAATTCCCATGGAAAGTGCCCTGCTAGGAAAAGGAGAGTAAGTTCTAAAATGTGGCAGTAGGTGCACAGCTTGGAAACATCCCCCCTGTGCTGCCATTAGTTCCACTAGATTGTCCTTTGGCAGCATGAATTGATTTATTTGCTGCTGTGAAAGCTGCCAGGAAAAGTCTCTGGTCACCGAGCTCCCTTCTTCCAGCACATCCCTGGCTCCTTCCGTGCCCCAGTCACTGCTGTAGCAGGGTCCTATGTGCACTGAGCCTAAAGCTTTTGGAATCACAGATTTCTAGGGTTGGAAGGGACTTTTCCAAGCCTTCTTAGCGCAATTGGCAGCACATCAGTCTCATAATCTGAAAGTCCTGCATTCAAGCCTTAGAGAAGGCAACGGGTTGTTCTCTGGTTCAGATTTTCTACAGGAAATCAGAGTAAAGAAACTAGAGGAGAGTGGTTTCTAGACACCCTCCCACCCATCTAACACACACACAGATTTTTCTAAGGCATTAACTTTTCCTTCTTTATGGAGCTTGTATTCTCCATAGAGCAAAATAAAACAAAAACATGCAAGTCCAAGCCTAATACAGCGTGAAACTCAATACAGATCAAATCTCACCCTCAGAGATCTTCCAATAAGCTTCTTTCACAGACTAGACTTATTTCTTGTCTGGGCCCAATCTTTTCACCAGGTATAGTCCTTGTTCCAGCTCAGGTGATAGCTAGAGGATTTCTCATGACTGCAACCACCTTTCTTCTGTTCCACTCCCTTATACAGCTTTAGTACAAGGCAGGAATCTTTTGTCTGTCTCCTGGGGAAGAGCCCCAGGTTTAAGATGGATTCCTGTACCAGGTAACATGGTCACATGTCCTGGGAGACCCCAAGCCTTCATTCTTCCTGGCCTGACTCACAGATGGTACAGGACAGAGCCATCTGCAGTCTATTGTCCTGGTTAATGGGAGCCATCAAGAGTCCAAACCACTATTAATGGCCCACACTTTGCATCATTACAACAGGACCTCAGAGTTATAGTTCATATTTCTAGTTTCAGATCCAAGAATGATCAGTTCATACAAATAGGATGAACACACACAGTAGATTATAAGCTTTGTAATAATACCTTACAAGAGACCTTTTGCATGGAGCATATTCCAGTTACATTATATTCACACTCATTAGCATATTTTCATAAAATCCTATGGAGTGCAACGTCACAGCAGGGAAAGGGTTTTACTGCGGCACCTGGGAGCAGTTGAGTTTCATGTTCAGGCTGTGGTATGAGTTCCTCCAGGTTTCTCGTAAGCACACAGGGACCTTAGCGGGTGCTCTCGATACAGGAATGGCCCAGATATGATAAAGTGATGGGGATTGCATTTTCCTTTTTTATTTTTGTATTTCCAATGACATTTCTGTTTGTGATCTCGTTTTGCTTTTGTATAACTGTGTTTTCTCCTGGATTTGATATTTAACTAAAAAAAGAATAAAGCCTCAGGGCACCAGATGGAGGAGCAGGCTGGGGCTAGGACTGCTAAGAGAGCGAGATTAGCAGGTTTTCTGTATTGTTTTGTCTTCATTTTCATGACTAGTTTCTCTTGTGTACTAAATGTGTTTCTTTCATGTGTGAGCCTGGCTAGCTCAGTTGGTAGTGTGTCAGGCTTTTAATCTAAAAGTCCAGGGTTCAAGTCCCTGCTCAGATGAAGAGGGAACCATTCCCCTCAACATGAAAAAAGGCATCTCTCCAGGATGACTGAAGGGGCAACTTCCTCACATGCCCACTGGCCTCTCAGTCTGGATAAAGAAAGGCCTCTGGGAGCTGCAGCAAACTGCTGCATGACAACCTGGTGAGTAAATGCAGGGCTGCCTGTATGGGCTCATCCACACCAGAACTCAGCAGAGATCTGGGGGTTCCCTACTGGTCCCATGGTGTAAGGGCCAGCACTCAGGACTTTGAATCCTGCAATCTGAGTTGAAGTCTTGGTGGGATCTGAGGACAATTCCTGCACCACAAACCCTGCTGGGTCTTCCAAGACTATATCTTGCTTTCTGAAAGGCCATGAAAGCCTGTCTTTTCCCCACTAGCTGTTGTGACTTGAGCGCAAGAGGGGATGTTTGATCCAGAAGTCTGGCTGTGCCTGGAGTCCTGTAGGTAGTGATGCGAGCTCCATTTCCTCTGAGTCCTGAAGCTGAGCTGCAGCCTGGCCTAGGAGGCAGCCCTATTGGTTGACCTACTGGCCCAAAGTCACTTGGGCGGTGTTGGTGTCCCTAGGAATGCTGAAGGGCCTAAGGGAGGGAGGCTCAGTACTGCCCCCTATCAGTTAGAGCGGAAGAGGAGGGCTGCAAGAGTGGGCAGGTTGAAGGCTGGGCCTTCTAGCATTCGGTTGGGAACATGGTGGGAAATGCAGACTGGGAGAAATGGTTGCAGGCCTGTGAGGAATGGTTTGGCCGGTGGCGTAAGTGGATCATGTCATTACCTACAAGGTTGTGATGCTCAAGACCCATCTGTGGGGAATTTCCTCAGCCATGTGTTTCCCCCTGCTCCACGAGTGCTGCTGAGACCAAACACGATGGCCTTCCACCTCTTGTGGGGCAATAGGACGTCCCTACCTACTCAGGAGAAGTGTGGCTTTTCTGCCGTATTAGAAGTGGGGTTGTGCCTGGTGAGCTTTGAAGCCTTGTACAGCTCTACTTTTTTGTGTTTCAATTTTCAGTGGTGGCTGAGCTGGAGGGCAGTTCAGGCCCGAGGGGAATGGTGGGGCAACCACAAAGAACCCAACTGACTCTTCCGATATGGCCGTATTTTTTTTGACCCCATCGGATGCAGCACCGGGTATTGGATGGCTGATGGTGGCAGAAGGGGGAGGAGTAGACTCATAGACTCATAGACTTTAAGGTCAGAAGGGACCACTATGATCATCTAGTCTGACTTCCTGCGCAATGCAGGCCACAGAATCTCACCCATCCACTTCTATAACAAACCCCTAACCTGTGTCTGAGTTATTGAAGTCCTCAAACTGTGGTTTGAAGACCTCAAGCTGCAGAGAATCCTCCAGCAAGTGACTCATGCCCTATGCTGCAGAGGAAGACGAAAAACCTCCAGGGCTCTGCCAACCTGCCCTGGAGGAAAATTCCTTCCTGACTCCAAATATGGCAATCAGCTAAACCCTGAGTAAGTGGGCAAGACTCACCAGCCAGCACCCAGGAAAGAATTCTCTATAGTAACTCAGATCCCAACCCATCTAACATCCCATCACAGACCACTGGGCATACTTACCTGCTGATTGAGAGGTTAGGAAGTCCCCCTCCAGTGTTCTTCTATTCCCACCTTACACCCTACAGGATTTTCAGTGGGTGGCTACGTGGAAGGTGCTTGCAGGATGGCTTCATCTGCAACAGTGGCTGCCCTCACAGCAGTGGCAGCCACAGCAGTGAGCCCCCCCGTCCTTTGGCTCAATCTGAACAGAGGTCAATGTACCACTGGGTGTGATAGGCCAATTTTAGGGAGCTTCCTCTGAAGGTGAGCAACTGTCCCCAGAACTTACTGACAGGCGCTTTAAAGTATTTGCATTTGTGCACGGCCAGCATGTGCAAAGCAAAGGCTGCCCACGGGCACTGTGTCAGACTCTGGCACTGCTTGAGACAATGGACCATCTTCAGCCACCAGGTGACCCAGGATCTAAGGCAGGAATGGGGTGAGGAAGCAAGTCAAGCTGAGCAAGGCAGGCAAAAATTCATCTCGCCTTCATGGGCGCTCGCAATGATGCCCTTTTTGTGTGCCAGGGCTGACAAAAACATCCCAGACAGAGAAGCAGCAGGCTCAAAAAGTGCCCTTAGGGTGCTGACTTAGCTCAGTTGGGAGAGTGTTAGACTGATAATCTAGAGGTCCCTGGTTCATTCCTATGCTTTGGCATGCTCTTTGTGTGCAGCAGTGGGTTTTTCTCTGGAAGCACAGCAGTGCCTTTACCCACCACAAATCCCTCATTTCAGGCTCCCAAGCAAGAAAAGACAGCGTGGACTTGTGCACCGAGTTGGCCCACCTGACCTTTTTTTCTTCTCTTGCTCTTTGTCAGCAAGGGGAAGAAAAAGAAGCTCTCCTTCAAGCCCGAGTCAGAAGGGCGACGTTAGGATGACTTCCTGAGTGCCGGCTCCAGTCCTTTGCTCTACCAGCTGACCTATCGAAGGGCTGCCACCTCTCTCTCCAGGTTCGCCCATCGGTGTGTTCAGAATGGAGAGGGTTAACTAGTGGTGTTCCCCAATGATCAGTCCTAGGACCAATCCTATTCAATTTATTCATAAATGATCTGGAGAAAGGGGTAAACAGGGAGGTGTCAAAATTTGCAGATGATACTAAACTGCTCAAGATAGTTAAGACCAAAGCAGACAGTGAAGAACTTCATAGACGTCTCACAAAACTGTGACTGGGCAACAAAATAGCGAATGAAATTTAATGTGGATAAATGTCAAGTAATGCACATCTGAAAAAATACCCCCAACTATATATACAATATGATGGGGGCTAATTTAGCTACAGCTAATCAGGATAGAGATCTTGGACTCATCATGGATAGTTCTCTGAAGATGACCACGCAGTATGCAGCAGCAGTCAAAAAAGCAAACAGGATGTTAGGAATCATTAAAAAAAGGAGACTAAGATAGAGAATATCTTACTTCCTTTATATAAATCCATGATACACCCACATCTTGAATACTGTGTACAGATGTGATCTCCTCATTTGAAAAAAGATTTACTGGCATTAGAAAAGTTTCAGAGAAGGGCAACT
This sequence comes from Gopherus flavomarginatus, assembly GCF_025201925.1. Taxonomy (NCBI): domain Eukaryota; kingdom Metazoa; phylum Chordata; order Testudines; family Testudinidae; genus Gopherus; species Gopherus flavomarginatus. The sequence continues at coordinate 43,700 of NW_026114609.1, read as the reverse complement.
AAAATGATTAGGGGTTTGGAATGGGTCCCATATGAAGAGAGATTAAGGAGACTAGAACTTTTCAGCTTGGAAAAGAGAAGACTAAGAGGGGATATGATAAAAGTATATAAAATCATGAGTGATGTGGAGAAAGTGAATAGGGAAAAGTTATTTACTTGATCCCATAATATAAGACCTAGGGGCCACCAAAGGAAATTAATAGGCAGCAAGTTTAAAACAAATACAAGGAAATTCTTCTTCACACAGACACAGTCAACATGTGGAACTCCTTGCCTGAGGGGATTGTGAAGGCTAGGACTATAACAGGGTTTAAAAGAGAACTAGATAAATTAATAGGTTTCAGAATGGAGGCCATGTTAGTCTGTATCAGCAAAAAGAACGAGGAGTACTTGTGGCACCTTAGAGACTAACAAATTTATTTGAGAAACAACTCTGACATCATAATAAAAAGGCTGACAAAGGAGGTGCTGTCGTCATCATGAATAGGTTGGAATATGAACAAGAGGCTGCTAGGCAGCTCTCTAACACCACATTCTACAAGCCATTACCCTCTGACCCCACTGAGAGTTACCAAAAGAAATGACACCATCTGCTCAAGAAACTCCCTGAAAAAGCACAAGAACAAATCTGCACAGACACACCCTTAGAACTCCAACCAGGGGTATTCTAACATCTACCCAAGATCCATAAACCTGGAAATCCTGGATGCCCCATCATCTCAGGCATTGGCACTCTGACAGCAGGATTGTTTGGCTATGTAGACTCCCTCCTCAGGCCCTACACTAGCAGCTCTCCTAGCTATCTTTGAGACACCACTGACTTCCTGAGGAAACTACAGTCCATTGGTGATCTTCCAGAAAACACCATCTTGGCACTATGGAGACAGAAGACCTCTACACCAACGTTCCACACAAAGATGGACTACAAGCCATCAGGAACAGTATCCTCGATAATAGCATGGCTAACCTGGTGGCTGAACTTTGTGACTGTGTCCTCACTCACAACTATTTCACATTTGGGGACAACGTATACCTTCAAGTCAGCAGCACTGCTATGGGTACTCAGATGGCCACACAGTATGCCAAAATTTTTATGGCTGACTTAGAACAACGCTTCCTCAGCTCTCATCCCCTAATGTCTCTACTCTACTTGCGCTACACTGATGACATCTTCATCATGTGGACCCATGGAAAAGAAGCCCTTCAGGAATTCCACCATGATTTCAACAATTTCCATCCCACCATCAACCTCAGCCTGGACCAGTCCACACAAGAGATCCACTTCTTGGACACTACAGTGCTAATAAGCGATGGTCACATAAACACCACCCTGTACTGGAAACCTACTGACCTCTATACTTACCTACATGCCTCCAGCTTCCTTCCAGGATACACCACACTATCCATTGTCTACAGCCAAGCTCTAAGATAGAACCGCATTTTCTGCAACCCATCAGACAAAGACAAACACCTACAAGATCTCTATCAAGTGTTCTTACAACTACAATACCCACCTGCTGAAGTAAAGAAATAGATTGACAGAGCCAGAAGAGTACCCAGAAGTCACCTACTAGAGGACAGGCCCAACAGAGAAAGTAACAGAACGCCATTAGCCGTCACCTTCAGCCCCCAACTAAAACCTCTCCAGCGCATCATCAAGGATCTACAAGCTATCCTGAAGGATGATCCCTCACTCTCACAGATCTTGGGAGACAGGCCAGTCCTTGCTTAAGACAGCCCCCCAACCTGAAGAAATACTTACCAGCAACCACACAACAAAAACACTAACCCAGGAACCTATCCTTGCAACAAAGCCCGTTGACAACTCTGTCCACATATCTATTCAGGGTACGCCATTATAGGACCTAATCACATCAGCCACACTATCAGAGGCTCATTCACCTGCATATCTACCAACGTGATATATGCTATTATGTGCCAGCAATGCTCCTCTGCCATGTACATTGGCCAAACCAGACAGTCTCTACGTAAAATAATAAACGGACACAAATCACAGGTCAAGAATTATAACACTCAAAAACCAGTCGGAGAACACTTCAATCTCCCTGGTCTCTCGATGATAGACCTAAAAGTCGCAATATTACAACAAATAACTTTCAAAAACAGACTCCAACAAGAGACTACTGAATTAGAATTAATTTGCAAACTGGACACCATTAAACTAGGCTAGAGTAAAGACTGGGAGTGGATGGGTCATTACACAAAGTCAAACTATTTCCCCATGTTTATTTGTGCCCCTACTGTTACTCACACCTTCTTGTTAACTGTTGGAAATGGGCCATCCTGATTAACACTACAAAAGGCTTTTTCTCCTGCTGATAATAGCTCAGCTTAACTGCTCACTCTCATTATAGTGTGTATGGCAACACCCATTTTTTCATGTTCTCTCTCTCTCTATATATATATATTTATCTATATCTTCCTGCTGTATTTTCCACTGCATGCATCCAATGAAGTGGGTTTTAGACCACGAAAGCTTATGCTCAAATTAATTTGTTAGTCTCTAAGGTGCCACAAGTACTCCTCTTTCTTTTTGCAGATAAATTAATGAAGGTTAAGTCCATGAATGTCTATTAGCCAGGATGGGTAAGGAGTGGGATCCCTAGCCTCTGTTTGTCAGAGGGTGGAGATGGATGGCAGGAGAGAGATCACTTGATCATTACCTGTTAGGTTCAATCCCTCTGGGGCACCTGGCATTGGCCACTGTTGGCAGATATGATGCGGGGTTGAATGGACCTTTGGTCTGACCCAGTATGGCCATTCGTATGTTCTTATGAAGGGAGGGGCAAAGCACTGCAACAAAGTTTCTGTACTGTAGCGGTTGTCACATTTGTCTAACACACGAAAGATCCCTGGTTCAAAACCAGGCAGAAACACAAGGGCTTAATTTTCCCAGCTCCTACTGGCCTGTCCCTCCTGTTATAGGAGCAGTAGAGATTTCTATGCTCGAAAGGTCTGTCATACTTTCCCTGTTCCCACTTTTGTCTCCTCTCCCTCTCTGAATGCCTGTGAAGTGGCTTTCCGCCCCCACCCCCTGCTCCCTCCTGGACTGCTTGTGGGATGAATGTTCTGGTTGAAGAGCAGAAGAGCTCCCCGGTAGACAAGGTGTCTGGGACTCTAATTAGGCAGCACTCACACAACCAGAGCATTGACACTGCCCAAGGTGGAGTGTGACCAGCCAGATGCTGCCAAGTCATCTCTAGTCGCAGGCCGTGAGGTGTAGGCCCTTAAAAGGGGAAGGGGCCATGTGCTCAGGACAGCACTCACAAGCTTGTTCCTCCAGTGAATACCTTTTGCCCAGACCGCCTGGCCAGTGGTTCTCTGCATTGTATTTCATTGTGCCTCAGGAAGACTTACCTTCATCGCACCGTCCATAGCTGCGCTGTGGGACACTTAGCTTGCAGAATCCTGACATCTCCAGTGCTGTGCCTGTCCTGGGAGTGTGAGTATGCGACTGCAAGTGTGACCTGTCCTCCCCTGCTTATTTTGAGCTCAGCTATCAGTATAATAAATTTGCTGCTATCTGCCAGACTCTGGTGGGTCATTAGTCCTCCCTACACTTACTAGCTGGCCCAATTTTATGTAACACATGCGATAACCCTAAACCCTGCATGGCAGAGGGTGAGGAAATGAGCTGAGGAAAAAGCCTTGGCATCAACAGGGGAAAGCTAGAGGATCTTGGCCAGTCACCTTTTGAAACCTTGTGGCTTGGCTTCCTCTGCCCTTGGAGATTGGCCTACGGAGGCCGGCTCTTCCTGCTGGCCTCCTTTGTATGACTTGCCAAAGGAGGGAGTGAGGCAGGAATGGGGCAAAAGAGGAAATTCGAGCTGAGGAAGGCAGGGCAGAAGCTAAGTGCCTCAGTGCGGCTAAGTGGGGTTAGTAGAGTGCCACCATTCATTCTGCAAAGCCTGAGGAGGTGCGGCTGGCTACTGGGAGGTAGAATCCTGTGCCTGCCTCTTGGCTTCCCAGGGATGGCTACTTGCATCCCAGAAGAAGAAGGATGGTTCTGGGTGAAAGGAAGGCAAGCAAAGCTATGGGAGGAAATTTGAGTGCGGGGTGCTGGCTCTGCGCTGGGGGAGAGGGTTGGAGTGCAGGAGGGGTGACGCTTACCCTGGGCAGTGCAGCTCCCAAAGTGACCAGTACACACAACCCTGTGTCAGCAGCTCCTAGGTGAGCCGTGCCAGGGGGTCTCTGTGCACTGCTGCCTGCAGGCGCTGCCCCCAGAGCTCCCACTGGCTGCAGTTCCTGGCCAATGGGAGCTGTGGAGTTGGTACTTGGGGCAAGGGTAGTGAATGGAGACTCTCCCCCCACCCCAGGAGATGCTGGGACATGCCGGCCATTTCTGGGAGTGGCACGGAGGGATGGAGGCGGTGTGGGCAGGGAGCCACCTTAGTGCTGCTGGCACATCTCTGCACACTCATTAGGGGAGGGGGGCAGAGGTCTTCCATGTGCTGCCTGGGGTAGGGGCAGTGCACAGAGCTGCCTCCCCTCCCAGGGCTCTTACAGGAGGGGAGGGGGGTCTTTTGGCCTATAAGGTGCAGCAGGTCGGACTAGATGATCGCATTGCTCCCTTCTGACCTTAAAGGCTCCAAGTCTAAAAGGGAGAGGGAAGTAAAGGAAGTTTTTTAAATAAAATAAACCAAATATTGTAATACCAGGATAACTCCAACAGCTTATTGTCTAGTCCCACCCCTTTCTTCCTCCACTGTGTGTTGAATGACCTGCAGGACATTGATTCTCTCATTCCATTGCTAAACTGATACAATGTGAGTGAAATTAAACCAATTCCCAGGGAGAAAACATCACATCATTGCATTGGCTGGGAATCGAACCCAGGTCAACTGCTTGGAAGGCAGCTATGCTCACCACTATACCACCAATGCATCTGGGAAAAGTGTCATTTATGCTTGACCAATGAGGCTAGAGCAGCATTGAGGAGATTTTCAGCCTGTTAAAATGTACTGGATTCTCATCACAGAAAAAAAAACACCTCCATCTTCACTTGAGTTTGAACCATCAGCCTTTCAATTAGCCACCAAAGCTGTTAATCACAGGGGATGTCTACACTACGAGTATCACAGCATTCCTTCTCAGATCTGAACCTTAGAGTTCAGAAAATGAGATACTAGGACCTGAATCCTCTAAGCTTAATTACCAGCTTAGATTTGATAGTGCTGCCACCACCCAAAAATATAGTGTTTTGGGGCACTCTGACCTCCCCAGCCTTCTATGGGGACCCCAAGAACCCAGATCCCTTCTGTTCTTAAAACAAGGAGAAATAAACCTTTCCCCTTCCCAGAATTTCCCTCCCTGGGCTATCCTGAGAGATACTGATCCAACCTCTTAAATCACCATACAGAGAAGCATCTCCCTTCCTTTCCACAAAGAGGCAAACAGATTCAAGGAAAACAAAGAGAGATTCTATCTCTCCCCCTCCCGTCTCCCCCCTACCCATCCTGGTGAGTTATCCCAATCCCCTGGAATAACACAAGGGAAACAAGGAAAAAAAATCAATCAGGTTCTCTAAAAAAAGAAATCTTTTAATAAAAGAAAGGAAAAAGTAAATAATTATCTCTGTAACTTCAAGATGTAAATATTACAGGGTCCTATAGCTTACAGACACTAGAAAGAGACTTTCCCCCCAGTACCAATACAAATCAAAACATTCCCAGCAACTGCACATATAAAAGTTAACCAGCCAGATCCACAATTGCAAATAGAGTAAAACAATCAAAAAGCCTAAACCGCCTGTTTTTACTTACTATTTGAAAAGAAACTTAGAGAGCCTCTAGTAATGTCTGGTCTCTCTCAGACCCTCCGAGAGAAGAACACACAACGGACAAAGAACACACACAAAAACTTCCCTCCACCCAAATGTAAAAGTATCTTGTCTTCTGATTGGTCTTCTGGTCAGACATCCAGTTCCCTGCTTGTAACCCTTTACAGGTAGAAGGGACATTAACCTTTAACAATCTGTTTATGACAACGGGATTATTCCGATTTTACAGAAATCAGTTTTTGGAAACAGATTGTATAAAGTCAAGTGCACGCGGCCCCACTAAGCACATTAATTCGGCGGTGTGTGTCCATGTACCAAGGCTAGCATCGATTTCCAGCGCGTTGCACTGTGGGTAGCTATCCTGTAGCTATCCCATAGTTCCCACAGTCTCCCCCGCCCATTGGAATTTTGGGTTGAGATCCCAATGCCTGATGAGGCAAAAACAGTGTCGTGAATGATTCTGGGTAAATGTCGTCACTCACTCCTCCCTCGGTGAAAGCAACGGCAGACAATCATTTCGCGCCCTTTTCCCTGGATTGCCCGGGCAGACGCCATAGCATGGCAACCATGGAGCCCGTTCCGCCTTTTTTCACTGTCATCGTATGTCTGCTGGATGGTGCTGATAGAGGCGGTACTGCATTGCTACACAGCAACATCCTCTTGCCTTTTGCAAGTTAGTAAAGATGGTTACCAGCCATAGCATCCCGTCTGCTGCTTTGCAAGTTGACAATGACAGTTACCAGTTATACTGTACTGTCTGCTGCTGTCATGGGTGCTCCTGGCCGGCCTCGGTGAGGTCGGCCGGGGACGCATGGACACAAATGGGAATGTCTCCCTGGGTCATTCCCTTCTTTAAGTTTTGTCTAAAGGGAGAGTCAGTCCTGTCTAGACTATCAGGCAAGTCTACTAAAGAACCAGAGAGGCCAAAGGCCACTCCCAGTCAGAGCCCCAGACATCCCACAGAAATGATGAGCTGCATGCCATTCTAGTGGGTGCCCCTGCAACAACCCCACCCATTGCTTCCCTCCTCCTCCAACCCTCCTAAGCTACCGTGGCAGTGTCCCCCCATTTGTGTGATGAAGTAATAAAGAATGCAGGAATTTGAAACAACACTGACTTTATTGCCTTTGCAAGCAGAGCTCAAAGCGGGGAGGGGAGGGCTGCCTCCAGCTGCTATGATATTCCAGGCAGGACTGAATCTCCATCAGACAAAGCTTAAAGAAGAGAATGACCTGGGAGTCATTCTCATTTTTGCCCAGGCACCCTCGGCCGACCTCACCGAGGCCGGCCAGGAACACTCACGGGATGATGATGAAGGATACCAGTTCTACTGTACCTTCTGCCATACGGAAGGGAAGGGAAGAGGATGCTGCTGTGTAGCGCTGCAGCACCACGTCTGCCAGCAGCATCCAATAGACATACAATGACATTGAAAAAAGGCAAGAAACAATTTTTTTTCATTTGCTTTCACGGGGGGAGAGGGGGAACAACATATTCCCTGAACCACCCGCAACAATGTTTTTGACCCTTCAGGCTTTGGGAACTCAGCCAAGAATTCAAATGGTTTTTGGAGAGTGTGGAAACTGTGGGATAGCTACAGTAGTCAGTCGCCCCTCACTCTGTGAGAGTCCATTTCATTCTTTGGCTTTCTGGTATGCTTGTCTCAGCTCCTTAAGTTTCATCACTGTGTTGAGTCCCTGCTGCGGACTCTGTTTGTCATAACCTAGGAGATTTTTTCAAATGTTCTGGCATTTCGTCTTTTGAAATGGAGTTCTGATAGTACAGATTCATCTCCCCATAGAGAGATCAGTTTCAGTATCTCTCATACAGTCCATGCTGGAGCTCTTTTTTGATTCTGGGACTGCATGGCCACCTGTGCTGATCGGCACTCCATGCTAGGCAAACAGGAAATTAAATTCAAAAGTTTGCGGGGCTTTTCCTGTCTATCTGGCCAGTGCATCCAAGTTCAGATTGTTGTCCAGAGCAGTCACAATGGTGCACTGTGGGATAGCACCCGGAGGCCAATACCATCGAATTGCGGCCACACTAACCATAATCCAACATGGCAATACCGATTTCAGCACTACTCCCCTCGTCGGGGAGGATTACAGATATTGGTACTAAGAGCCCTTTATATCGATAGAAAGGGTTTTGTTTTGTGGATGGGTGCAGGGTTAATGCGATTTAATGCTGCTAAATTCGATATGAACTCATAGTATTGACCAGGCCACACAGAGCACAAGGTTTCCCCTATTGTTTCCTGCTCTTGTTTACTTCACTAGTTTCTCTTCTGCACCAACTTGCTCTTCTTTTTTGTGAGTCTGGCTAGCTCAGTTGGCAGAGCATCAGACTTTTAATCTGAGGGCCCAGGGTTAAAGTCCCTGGTCAGGTGATAAACTACTCCTAAGGATCTTACACTGTCTTTCTGGAGTCCTCTTTGATGTTCCTTTTTCTCTTCAGGATTTTCGCTTTCCTCAGAAAGGCCTTGTTGTGTGTGGGTTTGAAGGGGCAACTTCCTGACAGCCCCTCTGTCCTTGCAGCCTGGAGGAATAAAGGCCTCTAGGCATATAGCATGTTCCTTCCCTGCACACACACACACACACACAAACACACAGAATATCCCTAAGGAACTAGAATCACCTGCTGCCTTCCCCTTTCCTGCTGGATTCCCAAACGAGGATGCTCTACAGCCCAAACCCATGTCCCTTCTTTTCCCAGTGCCCCTCAATCCCAACCTTCTGTCCCTCCTATGCGCACTGCTCCTCACTCCGAACCAGAGCCTACTCCTCTTCACCCTTCTCCTCTGTCCCAGTCCACAGCCCTTTCCTATTCCCAGTGCTCCTCAATCCCAACCCACAGCTCTCTCCTCCTTACACTGCTCCTCGATCCCAACCCACAGGCCCCTCCTCCTCACGCTGCTCCTCAATCCCAACCCACGGCTTCCTCCTTCCCTCCAGCAGCAGGTGCCTCAGACTCCCTCAGGAAGACTTTCTTGCAAGGTTTCATGTATGAGTCTGCATGTGGATTTTACAGTACGTTGGAAATATGTTGGATTGCTTGCCGAAATGATCACTTTTGCCTGGTGTTGGATTCCCAGTCTCCTTGTTATTGGGGCAGGAGAAATAAAGGGTTGTTATCCTTGTTGTGTGAATTGAGGGCAGCCCAACTGTGCTTGGCAGACCCCGACTGAGGGAGTCACCCTCAATTCAATAGCACTCGCTAGGCAAGGGACAGGGGTTCCAAAGCCAAGTGGGCTGGGTCCTGGGTCTTAATAGTAAAATTTAGGGGTTAGATCAATGTTAGGACAGAGTGGTAAGTGAAGGGATGAGTGAGTCCCTAGACAACATAGTGAGTATTGTGCCTTCTTATTTTCCCCCTTTTCCACCCAGGATGGCAGGTGAACTGTATGGAGGAGGCACCTCTGGGCTTGCACTGACTAAGGACAACAGCTGTGAGTGGAGTGAAGAGCAGGGATGGCTCATATTAAAGGACTTTTGGTTGCTGGACTCACGAACCGTTGAGAGAAGGACGTTGCCCAGCTTATTTTTGGGTGGGTCTTTTCCTTGTAGTTTAGGTTTATGCGTTGGGGCTGCTGACACGACTTCTGCTAACCCTGGGCTTACATTGCAATGTAGACATATTCTGAGAGGGCATCTATACTGTGCTAAAAGCCCTGTGGCCCGGCTGGCCTGGATCATCTGACTTGGACTCCTGGGGCTCAGGTTGTGAGGCTAAAAACTGCAGTGCAGACATTTGGGCTCAGACTGGAGCTCAGGCTCGGAGACCCTCACCCCTCATGGGGTCTCAGAGGCTGGGCTCAAGCCCAAGTGTCTACACGGTAATTTTATAACCCTGCAGCACAAGCCCCACAAGCCTGAATCAACTGACCCAGGGTTTGAGAATAGTGACTTGAGTATGTTTATGACAATGTAGACATAATGCTGTGCTATGTCCAGACTGCAATGAATCACCGAAGGCTGCCTGTCATAAACAGATAGCTAAGGGTTAATGTTCTTTTACCTGTAAAGGGTTAACACAGGGAACCTGAAACACCTGACCAGAGGACCAATCAGGAAACAAGACTTTTTCAAATCTGGGTGGAGGGAAGTTTTGGGTGTGAGTTCTTTGTTCTTTGTCTTGTGTCTGTGCCCTCTCGGCTCTGAGAGTGATTTTTCTGTCTCCAGGATTTCTAATCTTCTGTTTCCAAGTTGTAAGTACAAGGATAGTAAGACAATAGGTTTATATTGTTTTTCTTTTGTATTTACGTGTGTGTAGTTGCTGGAATGTGTTAAATTGTATTCTTTTGGAATAAGGCTGTTTATTCATTTTTTTCCTTTAAGCAGTTGACCCTGTATATTGTCACCTTATTACAGAGACTATATTTTATGTCCTTTTTCATTCTTTTCATATAAAGCTTTCTTTTTAAGACCTGTTGGAGTTTTTCTTTAGTGGGGACTCCAGGGAATAGAGTCTGCAGCTTACCAGGGAATTGGTGGGAGGAAGAAGTCAGGGGGAAATATCTCTGTGTGTTAGATTTACTAAGCCTGACTTTGCATACCCTCTGGGTAAGGGGGGAAGAGAGATTAGATCTCTCGGTACTTGTGTTTCCAGGACTGGAAGCAGGGAATCTCCTAGGGTCGTCCAGGGAGGGGAGCCTGGGAGGAAGTAACAAGGAAACAAGGGGAGGGGGTTATTTCCCTTTGTTGTAAGACTCAAGGCATCTGAGTCTGGGGGTCCCCCAGGGAAAGTTTTGGGGAGACCACAGTGAGCTAGGCACTGTATAATTCCCAGCTGGTGGCAGCGATACCAGGTCCAAGCTGGTAACTAGGCTTGGAGGTTTTCATGCTAACACCCATATTTTGGACGCTAAGGTCCAGATCTGGGAAAAAATGTTATGACACTGCCCCATGCCAGCTTAAGCTCCCAAGGCTTTGGCTGTGGGGTGGTAAATCTGCAGTGTAGATGTTTCAGATCAGGCTCAACACTGGGCTCTGGGCCCCTTCAAAGTTGGGAGGGAGTTTAGCAAGCAAAAAAGGTAAAACCGCAATGAAGTATTAACAGTGATTTCCCTGCACCCCCCCCCCCCCAGTTTTGTGAGCTAGTTACATACCAATTCACTGACTGTTTGGAAATCTGAATTAAAACTGAAACATTAATACACACAGTGTATGATAAAATATGTGTGTCTGAAAAAGTATAATAGATTTGAAAAGTATGAACATAGACTAGCTTCCTTGCTTCCTTATACAGCTGTTTTTTATGATGCCAGTGCATTCATTTCGGTGGTGTTGGCCAACCTATTAATTTCAAATGATGATTTGTAAGCAAAGTCTAAATGAGCTCTCCCTGACAGCTAGTGATGAGCTGGGGCTGCAGGGAAAGGCTTCAGGGCTAGATTCTATTTACATTCACACCTAATCTACCTAGGTATCCAGCAAACAGAGCTGTGTTGTCCATTTTGGATGGGGTTGGGTTACAAACCACTTGAATGTAGGGGGAATGGGGGATGAAATGTTGTTCTTATTGTATGAGTTAAGGGCAGTAGAACTGTAGCCTGTGATGATTTGAAGACATCAAGAGAGAGGGTGGGGACCTGTCCCTCTCCACTGTTTAAAGACAGAGCTGATTAGGCTCCATAGATAGTCTTTTGTTCTGTTAACTGACCACTGCAGCTGAAATCACTGACAATCAGGTCTAAGTGCTTAGTCCTGTTGTGGGGACAGTGTTCCTGTGGGTACAATGTTTTTGTGGAAGAGACAGCCCAGACTGCACTAGCTGCGAGGCTCCCTCAATGAGAGCTCAGCTGAAATGACTGAGAGCTGGTGAAACCTCAAGAGACCAACTCGCAGAGGTCACAGTGGCAGGTGGCAGCAGAAGGTGACTGCGCAGGGCCATTGGCAACAGAGTGGTGGAGTGAACAGTGGCACAACGAACAGACGTGGCTAGAGCAAACAGTGAGCAGCTGGAGGAACGAGCAAGGTACCTTCTTGTCCCCCACCTGGCAGGTGTACTCATGTGAAAGCACCTCTGAACTCTGAGTCTCCACTGACCAAGGACAACACCGGTGAGTGGAGTGCGGTGGAGGGAAAAGTGAGGGGTGTGTTAAATAAACATTTGTTTGTTGGACTATATTTTAGTCACTTTGCTCCTGAATGCTAGATTTGTGACTGGGAATGGAAACTTATATAAATGTGTTTCCTAGTAGGCCAAGATTTTTAAAATGCATTATTTGCACAGGTTGTTATCTCACATTGTTGCTATCTTGGGAGATCATTATATTGGGGAGTTTCTGTACTAAACATTTTTATTATTATCATTCATTTTTACATAAGAATGGTCATACATCAGACCAATGGTCCATATAGCCCAGTACCCTGTCTTATAACAATGGCCAATGCCAGGTGCTTCAGAGGGAATGAACAGAACAGGTAATCATCAAGTGACCATCCCCTGTTGCCCATTCCCAGCTTCTGGCTAACAGGCTAGGGACACTCAGAGCATGGTGTTGCATCCATCCCCATCCTGGCTAATAGCCACAGATGGACCTGTTCTCCAGGAATTTATCTAGTTCTTTTTATAATCCTGTTATAGTTTTGGTCATCACAGCATCCCCTGGCAAAGAGTTCCCTGGGTTGACCTTATATTATGTGAAGAAGTACTTCCTTTGGTTTTTTTAAAAACCTGCTGCCTATTAATTTCATTGGGTGACTGCTAGTTCTTCTGTTATGTGAAGGATTAAATAAAATTTCCTTATTCACTTTCTTCGCACCAGTCAGGATTTTGTAGACCTCTGTCATATCCCCATTAGTCATCTTTTTTCTAAGCCGAAAATTCCCAGTCATTTTAATCTCTCCTCCTGTTTCATACCCCTGATCATTTTAGTTGCCCATCTCTGTACCTTTTCCAATTCCAATATATATATTTTTAGGATGGGTGACCAGATCTGCACACAGTATGCAAGGTGTGGGCATACCATGGATTTATATCAAGGCAATGTGATATTTTCTGTCTTATTATCTATCCCTTTCTTAATGATTCCCAACATTGTTTGCTTTTGTGACTGCTGCTGCACATTGAGTGGATGTTTCAGAGAACTATCCACAATGACTCCAAGATCTCTTTCATGAGTGTTAACAGCTAATTCAGATGCCATCATTTTGTATGTATAGTTGAGATTGCTTTCCCATGTGCATTACTTTGCATTTATCAACATTGAATTTAATTTGCCATTTTGTTGCCCAGTCACCCAGTCTGTGAGATCCTTTTGTAGCTCTTCGCAGTCTGCCTGGGACTTAACTATCTTGAATAGTTCTGTATTATCTGCAAATTTTTCCACCTCACTGTTTACCCATTTTTCCAGATGAATATGTTGAACAGTACTGGTCCTCGAACTGACCCCTCAAGTATACCACTATTTATCTCTCTCCATTCTGAAAACTGATAATTTATTCCTACCCTTTGTTTCCCATCTTTTAACCAGTTACTGATCCATGAGAGGACTGCCCTCTTATCCCATGATGGCTTACATTTCAAAAGTCAATTTAAACTAAATACATTTTTTTAATTTTTTTTTTTAGAAATCTAGATCTGTTATGTGTTTTGGTATAACTTGCATTATCCTTATGTTAAATTTGCATAATCCTAACAAAACATTTACTTTATTCATATATCTTTTATTTATCTCATTGGACCTGACACCCTCCCTGTAAATTCAAACACCCCCCCTAATTTCAATTCCTGGGGAAACCACTGAGTATTACCCTGGACTCAATGGCATTTCTCTATTGGTCTGTCTGCTTTGGGGCAGGGACAATAACACGTCCTGCTGCATTTGTTATTTCAAAGGGGGTTTTAGGATTTTCATTCTCATACACAGTGCACAAAGCAGGACTTAACACTCAGCGTAACCTAAATGAGCCGCCCACAGATTCTGGCAGCCACAAAGAGCATTTGGTGTGAGATCCCAGACCTGCCCCTGTCCCTGCCCCAGGGGCTGGGGGTCATCTACAACCTACCAGCTGCTAACTTCTAAACTTTCAGTAACTCTATTATCAGTGCCTGGAGTGTAATTTAAACCATAAGAAAAACCACACTGGGCTAGACCAAAGGACCATCTGGCTCTGAATCTTGTTTTCTGACAGCAGCCAAGAGCAGGTGCCCCAAAAGCCACTCAACAAGGCACCACTGAGAGTTATTATCCCTGCCCCAAAAGCAGACAGACCAATGGAGAACTGCCATGACTCCAGGGTAATACTTCCCTGCGGTTTTACCATTTCCACTTGCTAAACTCCCTCCCAACCTTCTGGGCTCCTAGAGCAGGGTACTGAGCCTGAGCCGAGACACGGACACTGCAACTTTACAGCCCAAGCCACATTACCCTGATTACTCCAACACAGGCCTACCCTGGATGTTTCATTGCACTGGAGACGTATCCTAATGTTATGTCTACACTGTGATTAACACACCCAGGTCACCTGTCTCAAAGGTCAGCTGACTCAGGGTTATGGGGCTTGGACTGCAGTGCAGACATATGGACTTGAACCCAACCTCTGAGACCCCACGAGAGGTGAGGGTTTCTGAACCCAGGCTTCAGTGTGAACACAAATATCTGAGAGTTTTTAGCCTCTCAGCCTTAGCATAATGAGCCCAAGTCAGATGACCCAGGCCAGCCATCCTGCCATCTTTATCCCAGGAGAGATGGACTCTAAGGGTACGTCTCCATTACAGTGGAAGACCAGGAGTGGTACGCTGTGCTAAAAGCAGCACCCTGCAAGCCCCATATTCACCACTCTCATATAGTGATGATACATTTTGAACAAAGTCAGCCTGGTGAGGGATCATTTTAAAAATCTTGAACTGTTCGTCTATTGAACATTAATGTCTTCTTGCATTCTATGGGTTCATATTGGTTTGGGAAGTTATGAAGTTTGCTCTGTGTGCATTACAGAAATATGTTATGAGGTTGAGAAATGCCCACCACCAGCCTTTCAGGTGCAAAAATGGAGGAGCCAGACTTGCTGCTGGCCCATTGAGGGTATCCACACTCCCAAGGACTATTCCAGGAACCGTGTACAATGCAGGCTTCTCCGAGATAGCACAGAGACAATGGACAGTGCTTGACTCATGTTGTAGCAAATGTACTTCCTAGCAAGTTGGAAGAAACTATGAAAGGGAAGTAGAGACATTATGAATTGGCCTCTCTCCCCCACAACTCAACAGCTGGAAACACATCTGGAGGACAAAGGCTTAAATGAGATAAATCAGAAGAGAATAACAATAATACATTCAAATCAAAGTCCTCAAACAGACTAGTACTGGTTTTTCAGCAGAAAATTTTCAGTTTGGGGAATTTTCTTTTCCCAGTCAGACCTTGCCAAGGGAAGCAGGGAGAAAATGTTTGAGTTGCCTTCTTCAGGACAGCTGGCCCTAGACATTCTAGCTATGGGTCACTGTCATGGCCTTGCTGAGAAATGGGGTATTTTTATAATTTGAGGAGGTCCTAGGGTGTTTGGGGGAGATTATGAGGATGTTACCTTATGAGATAAAAACTAAGAAATACAGAACTAGAGAATTTTTTTTTTTAGAAATCTGAGATTTAGACATTTTATTTAAAGCCGGGGATGGGGAGGAGAGAGGGTTGTCTGAGTTTCTGAGAAGGTTTTTGTTTGCAAGAAGCATTATTGTTTGATCTGTCATTGTACCAAAGGGGAGATGGTTGTCTATAAAGGAGGGGTGAAGACTAAAAGCATCCCATGAGGATGGGATTTGAACCCATGCGTGCAGAGCACAGTGGATTAGGAGTCCACCACTTTAACCTCTCGGCCACATCATCTGACCTGTTAAGAAAGGGACAGGAGGAGAAATCTAGGCCAGCAGTGATAGGGACAATATGGAGTTTTTAAATACTAAGCAGAAGCAGGGGCTGAATGAGCTATGAGGTACTAGGTATGACCTTGCTCCTGTCTCGAAAACAACCCTTAACTGTGTGGTGGTCTATTTCATTACTTCAGGGTGGCTGAATGTACATAATATGTCTGTAGTTGGGTTGCTCTTGTTCTAGGGTACACGCACCCCTCAAATCTGAAGCAACACTGTCATAGGCCGAGGGCTGGAGCTGATTACTTCTAGAGCTCCCTTCCACCCTGACATTTCTGTGGTTCTGGGCTTTGTCCCTTGCTCTTTGGAAGAACTCCTCATAAACATCCCCTGGCCTACCTGGTTATCCTCCTTCCCATCCCTCCGTACAACTCCCTTGTTCTATGAAGCCTAGAAACACATGCCAATGGTTAAGCAGGTTGTGTGCTGAGATCACTATCAGTATGACAGATGATGTCTTATTGTTTCCTTGTGCTCTCTCTGTCCTTATTCAGGGCCATTGCACCTGTATTCCCCCTCTGTGGTCCAGCAAGGGCACCCGTTCTCAGACTGTCCAGCTGGCACCTCTCTTGGGTAGAAACCCACATCTCTCTGCCTCCTAGCTGTAGTATCTCCAGGCTGCACTGCTCCCTGCCTACAGTGTGAATTCCCCACTAAGGCAGATCCTCTCCCTCAGCAGGCCTGCTTGGCCTTTCTTCCTCAGAGGCTAGGAACAGCAGAACTGCCCCTAGTTAAGGTAGGATACAGCCCATGGCCAGCAAACAGTGATTCTCAAGGTAAAGGCGTTACAGAGAGAACATATTAAACAATAAAAGAACCTATATGCCTGCTAACCAGAGATCACCCCAATGGTTGGGAGAGGCGTGGGGAGTGGCGGTTCGAGCGGGGGCGGGGGCTGGGTTCCCTCCCCAGCTCTGGGATGGGCCTGGGCAGTAGCGGTTCCATCAGGGGCGGGGCGCTGTCTTCCCTCCCCAGCTGTGGGAGGGGCCTTGGGACTGGCAACTCCAGCGGGGGAGGGGCTCTTGTTTCCATCCTCAGCTCTGGGAGGGGAGTGGGAAGTGGCAGATCGAGTGGGGGAGGGGCGCTGGCTTCCCTCTCCGGCTCTGAGAGATCTGGGGAGGGTCGGATGGAGCGGGGGCGGGAGGATTGGTTCTCTCGCCAGCTCTGGGAGGGGAGCGGGGAGTGGCAGCTCGAGCGGGGGAGGGGCACTGACTTCCCTCCACAGCTCTGGGAGGGGCCCAGGGAGTGGCGGTTCCAGCGGGGGTGGGGCACTGCCTTCCCGCCCCAGCTATGGGAGGGGCCTGGGGAGTAGCGGTTCGAGAGGGGCAGGGCACTGCCTTCCCTCCACAGCTCTGGGAGGGGCCTCGGGGGTGGTGGTTTGAGTGGGGGAGGGGCGCTGCCTTCTCTTTCCAGCTCTGGGAGGGGAGTGGCGGTTCCAGCGGGGGCAGGGCTGTGACGTTATGAGTGTACTATAAAATCTCAGTTAAAGGTGACAGGGCCAGAAAGAGTTAATTACCTCACCTCACCGACTGACCTGACCCATGGGTGAACCTTAAGGACTGGTTAGGAAGATCTGTAAATGAACAGAGCTTTGAAATGCAAGTCTGCATTGTTAGAGGTAGAAGGGGAGGTGTTTGCTCAGGTCTTGTGATGTAAGCAAATGAGTCTTGTCTATTGCTGTAGTTTTAATTGAAGGATCAAAAAAGGAATATTAGCATTTATGATGATACTCAAGTAAAATAGTATTATTGTCTATATGTCTCTTTGACGGTTGTGGTAACCTGTATCTGAACTGTTTAATGGATAAATGACTCTGTGCTAATTGCCAGGATGTTTGGGAGAAGGAGTTAAGCCTATTGTTTTCTCAGGCCGAAAGGCTGCTGGAAATGTATAAGAAGCCTGGGACACGATCCTTCTCATCTCAGATCTGCTTTGGGTTTCAAGAGGGGGAGCCACCATGAATATGGAAATTGGGCTATAACCTATAGACAATTTCTAAAAGGACTCTTGGCAACTACAAGCTCACCTCTGCTATACATCTGAAACTCAAGAATTAAATTCAGGTCTGTCTGTATATGGATCTTTTAAACAACACTCTCTTATTTTTTAATAAATTTTAGCTTAGTTAATGAGAATTGGCTGTGGCGTGTATTTTGGGTAAGATCTAAGTTATAATTGAACCTTGGTATCTGGTTGATCCTTTGGAATAAGAAGAACCTTTTCTTTTATATGATGAAGTCAGATTTTCAGGAATCATCATCATATCTGACAGGTGTGTCTGGACGGAGGCCTGAGGCTGGGCACTTTAAGGGAACTACGTGATATAAACTTTTAAGTAACCAGTGAGGTACTATAGAAGCTGTTGTGTGCTGGTTGGTAAATCTAAGTATCGGAATAACCACCAGCGTTTGGGATTTGTCTGCCCTGTTTTGTAAGCAGTTCACCCTGATTGAGAGACCTCACCTGGCTCCCACGGGCAGCACCGTTAAACGGCCGCTCCCCAGTCCCCACACAGAGCCGGAGGGGGAAGGCAGCACCCCACCCCCGCTGGAACGGCTGCTCACCAGTCCCCTTGCAGAGCTGGGGAGGGAACCCAGCGCCCCGCCCCCAAAGGAACGGCCGACCCCAGTCCCCTCGCAGAGCCGGGGAGGGAACCCAACACCCGGCCACCGCAGGAGGGAAGGTAGAGCCCCACCCCTGCAGGAATGGCTGCTGCCAATTCCACTTGCAGAGCTGGGGAGGAAACCCAGCGCCCCACTCCCGCAGGAACGGATGCTCCCCGGTCCCCTGGCAGAGCTGGAGAGGGAACCAGCGCCCCGCCCACGCTGGAACAGCAGCTCCCCAGAGCCCTCGCAGAGCTGGGGAGGGAAGGCAGCACCCCACCCCTGCTGGAATGGCCGCTGCCCAGTCCTCTCGCTGAGCTGGGAAGGGAACCCAGCGCCCCGCCCCCGCATGAATGGCCGCTCCCATGTCTCCTCGCAGAGCTGAGGAGGGAAGGCAGCGCCCCACCTGTGACGATGCGGTTCTGGCGGGACCCAACTGAGGTGCCAATTCAGGACCAATTGCTCAAACAGGGCTGTTACAGCCCTAGGCTGAGGTTTTTCCACCTCTAAGGCAAACCAAACCAGCCAGACAAAAGTGACTTCAGTTTCACCCCACTGGCTAACCACAAGTCACACAAGCAATTTCCTTAGACACTCCAGTCTCCCAGTATCACCACCAGTGCCACTCGTCCTGGGGATGAATGGTTATGAAAACTAACACCTTAGTAAAAGAAAAAGGTTCTCTAGATCCCCAAGGACCATGCCCCAGACCCAGGTCAATATACACATCAGATCTTACCCACAAATCACTCTGTTGCCAATCCTTTAGAATCTAAAATCTAAAGGTTTATTCATAAAGGGAAAAAGATAGAGATGAGAGCTAGAATTGGTTAAATGGAATCAATTACATACAGTAATGGCAAAGTTCTTAGTTCAGGCTTGCAGCAGTGATGGAGTAAACTGCAGGTTCAAATCAAGTCTCTGGAGAACATCCCCCACTGGGATGGGTCATCAGTCCCTTGTGTAGAGCTTCAGTTTGTAGCAAAGTCCCTCCAGAGGTAAGAAGCAGGATTGAAGACCAGATGGAGATGAGGCATCAGCCTTATATAGGCTCTTCCAGGTGTAAGAACACTTTTTTGTTCTTACTGTGGAAAGTTACAGCAAAATGGAGTCTGGAGTCACATGTTCAAGTCCATGCATACTTTGCTGAGTTACAAGGCATATCTGCCTCCTCTCAATGGGTCAATTGTGTAGCTGATGGTCCTTAATGGGCCATCAAGCAGGCTAGGCAGAGCTAACACCAGCTTGTCTGGGGTGTCACCCAGAACTACAGCACCAATTTGAAATACAGACAGTATACAGCCAATACCTATAACTTCAACTACAAAATGATATGGACATACAGACAGCATAATTATAACCAGTAACCCAGAACCTGGTCTTAGACACCTTATATGACCCCCTTTACATAAGACTTGGTGCCACTACAGGACCTCAGTTGCAAACCATGTTCTATATGGTCGCAGTTTATATCAGTAACGTCACCCCCACAACTCAAAATTGATGCAGGAAGGGATGACACAAGCATCACTGACTGCATCCCAAGAGCTCCCCATCCGTGGGTCTGTCTCACTACAGCTAGTGTTGGGCTAGAGGCCGTACCAGTGTATAACAGAAATGGTTTATCAAAGTCATGTTTAATTACATGATTGAATCTCTTTACAAAGTCAAGGTATAGTTTGGTTAGCTTTTGCAGCATAGTTCCTGTATGTTTCATGTGATCTTGCCAAGAGCTAAAGAACAGAGCTACTTTATCCATACACGCTCTGGCAAATGTTTGAAACCCAATTAACATTAAACCAATGTAGATATAAACGTTGTTCATAGTCCAGGAATTCTGGCATTTAGCCATGAAAGCCATATGGTAGTGTGCCTCAGTTTCCCCTTTTCTACTGCACATCAGGCCTGGAATGTCTTTTCCCCTGTGAAAAGTTTCAATACTGTTTACAGAAATTAACTGTGAAACATTAGTATAGCAAGGCCTTTTAACATAAAGTGTGTTCTCATGTACTGCTTTCAACATGTTCAAGGGATTTTCCAAAACATTGGGCACATTGTACATTCTTACAGTTCTTGGTAATAGCAACACATTATTTACAAAAATCACCATTGGCAATTACAACAAATTAATTGCAAGTGTCCATCTACAATCATGTTTGTCATGCCACACCCTTGGATTAATGCCATTGGAGTTTGGGCATTTCAGGGTTAACCTGTGGCTTCCCTTTGCAAAATTCAGTTTTCTCTTTTCCCCTTGTCCTGCAGGATCAAACCCTGATTTCTCCTGCTTAACCAAATTCACTGGCTGATGGGGTGGGCTCTCTGTGCTAACAGCTATTAGCAAGTCTTTCTTCTCCCTGCCAGCCAGGTAATTTGCATCAACACAGACACTAGCTTTTAACTTCTTAGCTGCTACCAGTTCCAAGGCTGGACTTTGTCTTACAAAGATACCACACAAATCCAAAGGGTCTGAGGGTGAGAGTTTGCCTGCTCTTCCCTGCATCCTCAAGCGCTTAGGCATAAAGCCGTTTAGCTCTGAAACACCAGTAACCCAATCTGTTCTCAGACCCTGAAGCACAGACTGCTCACTGACAGAATTAGCATGGAGACATTCCTGTCCCAACACCATTGTCTTCCCAATAAGCTGGCCACACACAGCCACGCGGTTATAGGGCTGCTCAACTTTCTTAATAGCTTTTACTTCATCTGAGACCTTTTTAAAGTTATCCACACTGGATCTTTCAAAGGGAAAGTCAGTGGATCCTTTAACAGAAAATTTCTGGCTGTTAGGAACTGAAACTTTCTTGATCAAATCACTTTAACATCCTTCAGTTGCAGTAAACTGCTTACACAGGTTACCACGGGAGTTCCTTTCCCTAGGAGCTTGTCTAAGCAGCAATTCACTCCTCTCAGAACTTCTGCCCTTACCCTTTTCACCTAGGGCTTGCTCTAAAGGACACTTTCCTAAGCCCCCACAGACTCTTTCTGGGTCTCACTTACATCCAGAATCACCTCTGGCCCATCAGGCAGATTCCTACACAATCCCCTTCCAGGCAAACCTATAGACATTCTAGATAACAGGTTAGAAGCCTTCTTCTTTCCTTGGCCATGAACAGTCATTAAACCATCAGTAGGTAACACAATTAAACCACCTTTCTGCTCTCCTTGTGCCCTGGCTAGGGTATCACCCTGAGCAGACAGAGTTGCTACACCCTTTTCCAACCACACATTAGCAACTGGCAAACTACAAGCACCAGAATTGTCTGATCTCTGGGATTTTGCTAAGACACTAACTGGATGCAACCTAGTTACAGGGCCATTCTCCCCAGCAGACACAAACTTAGGACCATTCCCTTCCTGGACTTGAGCTGTATTTACAACCAACTCCGAGACAACTGAATGACCCTTAACCATCACAGGCTGAAAGGCACCTTCTGTCTGCTCCACAGACACAGAAAAGCCAGAGACACATTCTCCTTCTCCAGACACACAGCTTGGGATTTCCTTTCCCTTGTCCCAGCACACCAGGCTGTGCACAGATAACTGCTTGGAGACTGAGGTAGCTTCCTCCACAGGCAAGTCAATACCCCTGACAGACACAGGCACATTTCCTTCACTGTCACATTTTTCCACACAGGAAACAGGTAAGGGATAGGGACACTCATTTTCCACTATTTCTGCCTTCCCAAACTGCTGACCAGATAAAGCCATCAGCTCACAAGGCTGCCTAGGCTCCTCCAAACCTTCTCTACCAGGCACATTACCACTTCCAACAGATAAGCTGCTGCTTTTTTCACTACACTGAGCTACTTCCAGCAAATCACAGTTACCCATTTCAGGTTCACTTTTACAAGCTGCACTAGCCACCAATCCATTACCCATCTACCCTTTCCTTCCTCAGTTAGGGCTTCCATCTGACCATTTACTTGAATCTGCTCCTGAGAAATGTCTCCCTCCCCGATGAGATCTTTTTGCTCTTCATTTAACTCCAGAGTCACTTCTGAGACATTAGACAGACATTCAGAAACTTCATTCCCACACACACTGCTTTCTTGAATAGACAAACAGCTATTACCAACCAGGTTAGACTCCCCCTCTCCCCGGCCATAGCAAAACTGGTTAAACACAGAAAACTGATCCCAGTAATACCACATATCAACATAGTTATAAGCTGGATTTTCAAGAGGATACATTTTCTGCTGTTCTTTCCTTGCTTCTTTGACTTGGAGCTGAAGTCTGGCAGTTTCATGTTGCATCTTGTGAGTCTCCTGTTCCAGGTCTTGTTGCCTCTATCGAGCTTTCTCCTCGGCAGCCAGTAATTCCAGACGCCCCTTACGAGCTTTTTCTTCTCTCTCATCAGCCTCCTCCTTTCTTTCAGCAGCTTCCTTCTCCAGCTTGGCCAAGGCTTACTTCTCTTCCATTTGAATTTCTGCCCGTTTTTGCTCATATTCAAACTGCAGGCCGTCCATCAGGGCTTGTAGTTTCATTGCTTTTGCAGATGCTTTCTGGCTCATGGTCACTGATCTTTAACCAGCCAAACTCTCAATCCCAATTTTCAAATTTGGATAGCGTGGGGTTCTGACCCAAAGCCTAATTGACCTGGTTCTGTGGATCCTTGCACGACTACGCCTCTGTGATGGTGCTACCCGTGGGAGCCAGCGGAGGTCACTCAATCAGGGTGAACTGCAAACAAAATGGGGCAGACAAACCCCAAAGGCTGGTGGTTATTCCAATACTTAGATTTACCAAGCCAGCACAAAACAACCTCTATAGTACCTCACTGGTTACTTAGAAGTCCAGACCATGCAGTTCCCTTAAAGTGCCCAGCCTCAGGCCTCCGTCCAGACACACCTGTCAGATATGATGATGATTCCTGAAAATCTTCCTTCATCATATAAAAGAAAAGGTTCTTCCAATCCCAAAGGATCAGCCACAAACCCAGGTTCAATTATAACTTAGATCTTACCCAAAATACACGCTATAGCCAATTCTTATTAACTAAGCTAAAATTTATGAGAAAAGAAAAGAGAGTGTTGGTTAAAAGATCCATATACATACAGACTTGAATTCAATTCTTGAGATTTAGATACATAGTAGAGGTGAGCTTTGTGATAAACTCAGGACAGATAGCTGCAAGGGAGGGGTAGTAATCAGTACCAGAAGGTTAAAAGGCCCTCCTCCTTATCAACTGAGAGGCAACCACAGGTCAATCAGGTTCAGCTGGGAAAGGTTACCAAGGTAGTAAATTAGAATCAGCTGAGGGGGGAGCTACCTGAGGTTAATTGGGACCAGCTGATTCCAACTTGGGGCTGCCTGAGACCTTTTTAAACCCTTCCCTGTATGAGGTGAGGTGAAGCCCAGCCCTGCTGCCAGGAGTAGAAAAACAGTGAGACAATCCAGGAGGAGAGGCAGTACTTTCTCCCACAAGGGAGGTAAGAATTCATTAACCAGGACTAGTGGAAATATGGGGAGCAAACTTCCCTTGTGTCCCAAGAGGGACTGCATTATCCGAGCCTGTCTCACCAGGGCTGAAAGCAGCAGAGACTGAGGAGGTGCCTTATCACAGCTTGTAGTTGCCAAAAGTCCTTTTAGAAATAGTCCATAGGTTATAGTCCAATTTCCATATTCAGGGTGGCTCCAGTCAATGACTGGGGATCTCAATCCTCATGACTTAAGGTTTCCCACTCTTGAAACCCAAAGCAGATCTGAGATGAGAAGGATCGTGTCCCAGGCTTCTTATACATTTCCAGCAGCCTTTCGGCCTGAGAAAACAATAGGCTTAACTCCTTCTCCCAAACATCCTGGCAATTAGCACACAGTAATTTATCTATTAAACAGTTCAGATACAGGTTACTACAACCTTCAAAAGAGACATATAGACAATAATACTAATTCACTCAAGTATGATCTTAAATGCTAATATTCTCTTTTTTGATCTTTGAATTAAAACTATAGCAATAGACAAGACCTGTTTACTGACATCCCAAGAGCTGAGCAAACATCTGCCCATCTACCTCCAACAATACAGACTGCATTTCAAAGTTTTGTTCATTTACAGATCTTGCTTATCAGTCCTTAAGCTTCACCCATGAGTCAGGTCAGTCGGTGAGGTGAGTTAATTAACTCTTTCTGGCCCTGTCACCTTTCAGTGAGATATTATATTATACTCAGAACATCACAGGTGGGGCACTGGCTTCTCTCCCCAGCTCCGGGTGGGGAGTGGTGGTTCCAGAGAGGGCGGGGCTCTGCGTTCCCTCCCCAGCTCTGCGAGGGAACTGGGGAGCATCCGTTCCAGCAGGGGTGGGGCACTGGGTTCCCTCTCCAGCTCTGCCAAGGGACTGGGGGGCAGCCGTTTCAGAAAGGGAGGGGCGCTGGGTTCCCGCACCATCTTTGTCAGGGGACTGAAGAGCGGCCGCTCCTCTGGGGGCAGGGCACTACATTCCCTCCCCAGCTCTAGGAGAGAACTGGGGAGCGGCCGTTAATGCAGGGGTGGGGTGCTGGGTTCCCTCCCCAGATCTGCCAATGGACTGAACAGCGGCCGTTCCAGTGGGCTCGGGGCACTGGGATCCCTCCCGAGCTCTACCAATGGACTGGGGAGCAGCCGTTACAGTGGGGGAGGGGCGCGGGGTTCCCCTCCCATCTCTGCCAGCTGACTGGGGAGAGGTCGTTCCAGCGGGGACGGGGCGCTGGATTCCCTCCCCAGCTCTGCCAGGGGACTAGAGAGCAGCCGTTTCAGGAAGGGAGGGGTGCTGGGTTCCCGCACCATCTTTGCCAGGGGACTGAAGAGCAGCTGTTCCTCCGGGTGCGGGGCACTACATTCCCTCCCCAGCTCTGGGAGGGAACTGGGGAGCGGCCGTTGATGCAGGGGTAGGGCACTGGATTCCCTCCCCAGATCTGCCAATGGACTGGGGAGCGCCCGTGTCATAAACAGATAAGTAAGAGTTAATAGAACAAAACTGCTTTGTATCTCTTTTGCCTGGAAAGGATTAACAAGAACAGTGAGCCTGGCTGTCACCTGACCAGAGGACCGATCAGGGGATAGGATACTTTAAAATCTTGAGGGAGGGAAGTTTGTGTGTGAGCTGTTAGTGTTTGGTTCTTGTTCACTCTGGGGGCTCAGAGGGATCAGACATGCAACCAGGTTTCTCTCCAATCTCTCCAGTACAGACTCTTATAAGGTTAGAATAGTAAGTACTAGGCAGATAAGGCAAGTTAGGCTTATGTTTGTTTTCTTTATTTGCAAATGTGTATTTGGCTGGAAGGAGTTCAAATTTGTATTTTGCTGAAAGGATTTTAATTTGTACTTGTATACTTAGGCTGGGAGGGTATTCCCAGTGTCTATAGCTGAAAGATCCTGTAACATATTCCATCCTAAATTTACAAAGATAATTTTTACTGTTTTTCTTTCTTTAATTAAAAGTTTCTTGTTTAAGAACCTGATTGTTTTTTTATTCTGGTGTGAGACCCCAGGGGACGGGGTGTGGATCCACCAGGGAACTGGTGGGGAGAAAGGAGAGAAGGGGGGAGAGAGATTAATTTCTTTCTGTGTTAGGATTACTTTCTCTCTCAGGGAGAGTCTAGGAGGGGGGAGGGTGAATTTTCCTCTCTGTTTTGTGATTCAAGGAGTTTGAATCACAGTGATCTTCCAGGGTAACCCAGGGAGGGGAAGTCTGGGAGAGGCAACGGTGAAGGAAAGGGTTTACTTTCCTTGTGTTAAGATCCAGAGGGTCTGGGTAATTGAGCTTAGAGGAATTCATGCTGGTACCCCATCTTTTGGACGCTAAGGTTCAGAGTGGGGAATTACAACACGACAGCCCGTTCCAGTGGGGGAGGGGCGCTGGGTTCCCCTCCCATCTCTTCCAGCGGGGGCGAGACGCAACTTTCCCTCCCCAACTCTGCGAGGAGTCTAGGAAGCTTCCACTCCAGCGGGGATGGGTCGCTGGATTCCCTCCCCAGCTCTGATAGGGGACTGGGGAGCGGCAGTCCCTGCGGGGGCAGGGCACTGGGTTCCCTCCCCAGTTCTGGGAGGGTACTGGGATGCGGCCATTGCAGCGGGGGAAGGGCTCTGGGTTCCCTTCCCAGCTCTGACAGGGGACTGGGGAGTGGCTGGTCCAGCGGGGGCGGGGTGCTGGGTTCCCTCCCCAGATCTCCGATGGGACAGAGGAGCAGCTATTCCTGAGGGGGTGGGTCACTGCCTTTTCTCCCCAGCTCTGCCAGGGAACTAGAGAGTGGCTGTTCCAGCGCGGTTGGGGCACTGCCTTCCCTCCCCAGCTCTGCGAGGGGACTGGGGAGGGGCCGTTCGGGTGGGGGCGGGGCACTGGGTTCGCTCCCCAGCTCTGCAAGTGGACTTGGGAGCAGCCTTTCCTGCGGGAGCAGGGCGCTGGACTCTTTTCGGCTCTGCATGGGGACTGGGCAGTGGCCGTTCCAGTGGGAGCGGGGTGCTGCCTTCCCTCCCCAGGCCTGTGAGAGGATAGGGGAGCGGCCGTTCCTCTGGTGGCGGGGAGCTGCCTTCACTGCCCGGCTCCGCGATGCGACTGGGGAGCCGTCGTTCCTGCTGGGGCGGGGCGCTGGGTTTCCTCCCCGGCTCTGCGAGGGGACTGGGGAGCAGCCGTTCCAGCGGGGGACAGGGTGCTGCCTTCTGTTGCTGACACAGAGGGTGCCCGAGGCGAGCAACAGTGGTTCGTGCACAGAGTGCGAAGCGCCAATGAACACACACCCGGGTGGAGAAGGAAGCAAAGTTTATTTGAGATCTCAAAGCGGTGCAAGGAGACAAGCGCCTCAAATCATGCACACCGACACAAGCGGCTTGACCCTTTTTATAAGTTTTTTTTCTTTCTTCTTTCTCCCCCGTCTCCTCCTCCTTCCTCCCCCTTAGCAGTTTCGTAAGCGCAGGTGCATTAAGTAATCTTGGCCACAGCAGCTCGTTAGTAAGTTTTCCTTCTGCAAGTTATCTTGTCCTTCTGCTAAAGGTGCACAGGCACTCCCTATCCGTGGCCCCACGAAGTCCCGGGACCTCCTGGTCAACCTCCTCCTTGCCCTGGCTAAAAAGGCCATCTACACGACCAGGGAGAGGAGGTTGTCCGATGGAGACCCCGGTGACTGTGGGGCTTGTTTCCGATCCATGGTCCATTCATGCATCCGGGCGGAGTTCCTCTGGGCGGCGTCCACTGGATCCCTTGACGCCTTCGAGGAGCAGTGGGTGCTGTCTGGGGTTCTCTGCTCGGTGTCCACGTCAGATTCCCTTCTTATGACCCTTTGACCTCACTCCTGTCTCTGTTCTTTTATTAGTTGTCCCACAAACTCAGTGGGTTCTGTGGCCCTGTGGGTCCTCCCCTTAGGCTGGGGGGGGATCCTTTAGCCCGCCCACTTCCCAGACACCCAACAGATAAAGGTGCACAGGCCTTATCACCACTGCTTTAGACCGGTTTTAGCTGTGCTGCAACTGAGAACTTACTGTTACACATTTCATTTCACAGCTGCTAGCTTTCTAGATCAAGTAGAGTTCAACATGGAGGAGCTTTGGTTCACTGAGGCCTAGATTTATGTCTAGTGACACCAACACCCCCTTGGTACTGTCTCTGAGCAGCCCCTGCTACAGTCTGCCCAGTCCTCCCCCACTGCTGTGTCCCCTCCCCCAGCTAACACCCTGCCTCTCCCCCATGCTACTGCCTCTGAGCAGCCCCCCCAACAGTCTGCCCAGTCCTCCCCCGGCTGTGTACCCTTCCCCCAACTCCCACCCTGCCCCCCCATGCTACTGCCTCTGATCAGCCCCCCCCTACGGTCTGCCCAGTCCTCTCCCACTGCTGTGTCCCCTCCCCCCCCAGCTCCGACCCCTGTCACATCCCCCCTCTACACTTTCTCCGTGCAGCTTGCCCCATTGCCTGCTGAGTCCCAGCTTCACCCCCTGACATCTCTCCAACCCCACCTCCCCCCATCACAGCCCTTGCCCCCATAGTGCCCCTGCCCCTGCTCCCCGTGGTGGGCTTGAAAGGCCCCCAATCCCCGGCCGCTCCACTCCCCAGAATTGGAAGCTGCTGGCATTGAGGAAGGTGGGGCCTGGGCTGGCCCAGCTGCTTGGGCAGATCCTGGTAAAAGAGAGAAGAGCGGGCAAGGCTGAGGCCCCTCCCTTGTCCCGGGGGGGGCAGGGGTCCCACAATTTAGCTCAGTGTCACCCTCCCACATACAGAGGAGATGTCAACTCCCAGCGGGCCGTGCTCCATCTCCAGCCCTGCTGGGATGAGACCACAATCCCCCAGTGCCCCCCGCCCCACCACTGCCATCAGCAGTCAAGCCGGGGAATCGCCCCCCTTCTCCCCTGCAAGGGCTGCAGGACTCCCTGCCCCCTCCAACACCAGCCTCCCTGCCATGTATCCCGGGGTGGGGTCGGATAAGGGTGGATTTATTCTTTCCATTGCCCAGATCTAGCCCTCAGCCCCGGTCTACCCATACGGGATCCAGGGTCTGGAGCAGTTGGCTGCTTACTGAGGGCTACAAGGAGCCACCAGGAGAAGGGAGTAGATTCTCCACAGTTTTGCATCCACTCACACTGGTACCTGTCTCACACATGGGGAAACTGAGGCACCAGTGAGGGCGATATGGCCTGCGCCAGCTCCAATTGGAACTCTGCGGGAGATCCAGGAATAGAACCCAGGAGTCCTGGCTCCATGGGCAGCTTGGGACTCCTCCATTTGGGGGGGCTGGGAGGTCCCGGACTGTGGCCCTGCCCCAAGGCCCGCTCCCACTCAGCCTCCTCCTGCCGAAGCCCCCCCACACTCCCCTTTCAGCCCCGCCCACACGCCACCCTCAGGCCCCCTTTGTTCCACTCCCCTGACCCCCTCCGCCTGCCTCTCATGTTTCTTCCCCCAAGGCCCTCCACTTGTGCCCCTTCGCCCCCTACCCCAAGCCCCCCCACCTGCCTGCCTGACGTTTGCACCCCTGTCCCTCTCCCCGTGGCTCCGTGTGGGCAGATGGGAACTTGGGACAGGGCAGAGTTAGGATGGGGCCTTGTGAGGGAGAGGACAAGTGGGATCAGGGCCTCTGAGTGGAGCATGGGCCAGGTGCCTCCCCAGGCCCCTTCTAGTCACAGCCCATGCCTGGCTCCCAGCTTCTGCTCCTCTAACCACTAGACTGCACTGCCTTCCCAGAGTGGGGATAAGAACCAGGAGTCCTGGTTCCCAGCCGGGCTGCGGGTGGAGCAGGATGTACTGGCCATGGGCTCAGCTGGGTATCACTTACCGTCAGTTTGGATGATATCCCAGTCCTGACCTCCAGACTCACAGCTCTGCTGGTGACCCTCACTCCCAACCCGCAGCCCTCTGGGTTCCCCGCTGACCTCCCCAGTCACTGCGCTGCCCATGCCCTTCACTCCCGACCCGCAGCACCTGGTATCCCAGTCGTGACCTCCAGACTCACAGCTCTGCTGGTACCCCATACTCCCGACCCACAGCCCCCTGGGTTCACCCTAGCTGTAGCGGTGCCCCTCACTCCCGACCCGCAGCCCCCTGGGCACCTTCCAGCTCTGCTGGTGCCCCTCACTCCTGACTCGCAGCCCCTATTATCCCAATCCTGACCTCCAGACTCACAGCTCTGATGGTGCCCCTCACTCCCAACCCTCAGCTCCCTGGTTTCCCCCCAGCTCTAGCAGTGCCCCTCATGCCTGATCCACAGCCTCCGCTATTCCATTACTGAGCTCCAGACTCACAGATCTGCTGGTGTCGCTCACTCCCAACCCGCAGCCTCCTGGGCTACCCGCATAGCTCCCCAGTCACTGCGCTGCTGGAGCCCCTCACTCTCGACCCGCAGTCCCTTACTTCCGACCCGCAGCCCCTGCTATCCCAGTCCTGACCTGCTGACTCTCAGTTCTGCTGGTGGCCCTCAATCCAGATCCGCAGCCCCCTGGGCTTCTCCCAGGTCTACCGGTGCCCCTCACTCCTGACCCGCAGCCCCTGGGCTCCCTGCAGCTCTGATGGTGCCCCTCACTCCCGACCCACAGCCCCTGCTGTTCCAGTCCTGACATCAGGACTCATAGATCTGCTGATGCACCTCACTCCCGACCTGCAGCCCACTGGACTCCCCACTGAGCTCCTAAGTCACCGCACTGCCAGAGCCCCTCACTCCCGACTCGCAGCCCCTGCTAACCCAGTCCTGACATCCAGTCTCACAACTTTGCTGGTACCCCTCACTTCCAACCCGCAGCCCTCTGGGTTCCCCCCAGCTCTAGTGCTTACCCTCACTATCGATCCGCAGCCCCCTGGGCTTCCCCCAGCTCAATCGGTGCCCCTCACTCCCGACCCGCAGCCCCTGCTATTCCAGTCCTAATCTCCAGACTCACAACTCTGCTCATGCCCTTCACTACCGACCCGCAGCCCCCCGCTTCCCCCAGCTCTATCGGTGCCCCTCACTCTCGACCCACAGCCCCCTGGGCTCCAGGCTGTGCTCCCCAGTCACTGTGCTGATGGTGCCTCTCACTCCCGATTCACAGCCTCTGCTATCCCCGTCCTGAGCTTGAGACTCACAGCTCTGCTGGTGTCGCTCACTTCCGACCCTCAGCCCCTGCTATCCTAGTCCTGAACTCCAGACTCATAGCTCTGTTGATGCCCATCACTCCCGACCCACAGCCCCCAGGGGGTCCCACAGCTCTACCGATGCCCATCACTCCCGACCTGCAATCCCCTGGACTCCCCCCAGCTCTACAGGTTCCCCTCACACCCAACTCGCAGACTGCTGTGCTCCCCGCTGAGCTCCCCAGTAACTGTGCTGCCGTTGCCCCTCATTTCCGACCACTGCCCTCTGGGCTTCCCCCAGCTCTACCGGTGCCCCTCACTCCGGACCCGCAGCCCCTTGGGCTCCCCGCTAGGTTCTCCAGTCACTGTGCTGCCATTGCCCCTCACTCCCGACCCACAGCCCCTGTTATCCCTGTCCTGAACTCCACAATCACAGCTCTGCTGGTGCCCCTCACTCCCAACCTGCATCCCCCTGGGCTACCTCCAGCTCTGATGGTGCCTCTCACTGCAGCCCCGCAGCCCCCTGAGCTCCCCAGTCACTGCGCTGCTGGTGCCCCTAACTCCCGACTCACAGCCCCTCCTGTCCCAATCGTGACATTCAGACTCACAGCTCTGCTGGTGCCCCTCACTCCCGACCTGCAGCCCCCGGGGTCCCTCCAGCTATACCGGTGCCCCTCACTCCTGACCCGCAGCCCCCTGAGCTCCCTCCAGCTCTAACGGACCCCCTCACTCCCAACCCGCAGTCCCCTGGGCTTCCTCCAGCTCTGACAGTGCCCCTCACTCCCAACCCACAGCCCCCGGGGCTCCCCGCTGAGCTCGCCGGTCCCTGCACTGCCGGTGCCCCTCACTCTCTACCCGCAGTCCCTAGTATCCCAGTCCTGACCTCCAGACTCACAGCTCTGCTGGTGCCCCTCACTCCCGACCCGCAGCCCCCTAGGCTCCCTCCAGCTCTATCTGTTCTTCTCACTCCTGAACCAGAGCCTCCTGGGCTCCCCACTGAGCTCCCGTGTCACTGTGCTGCCGATGCCCCTCATTCCTGACCCCGCAGCCCCTCCTGTCCCAGTCCTGTACTCCAGACTCACAGCTCTGCTGCTGCCCATCACTCCCGACCTGCAGCCCCCTGGGATTCCCCCAGCTCTAGCGGTGCCCCTCACTCCTGACCCGCCATCCCTGGGCTCCCTCCAGCTCTACCAGTGCCCCTCACTCCTGAGCCACAGCACCCTGAGCTCTCCGCTGAGCTCCCCAGTCACTGCACTGCCTGTGCCCCCACTCCCGACCCACAGCCCCTGCTATCCCAGTCCTGACCTCCAGACTCTCTACTGGTGCCCCTCACTCCCGACCCATAGTCCCGTGGGCTCCCTCCAGCTCTGCTGGTGCCCCTCACTCCTAACCTTCAGCCCCCTGGGCTCCCCGCTAGGCTCCCCAGTCACTGCGCTACCGGTACCCCTCATTTCTGACCTGCAGCCCCTGCTATCCCAGTCCTGACCTCCAGACTCACAGATCTGCTGATGCCCATCACTCCCGACCCGCAGCCCCCTGTGATTCCCCTTGCTCTACTGGTGCCCCTTGTGATGGAGTATGAACTGTCTGTGTGAGGGATGGGAGAGCAGGAGGTGACTTTAGGTGAGGGACAGGACCTGAGCCTGTAACCTGAGCGATGCAGGGGGGACGGGAGTTCAACACCTTGGCCCAAGAAGGTGGACAAAGGCAGAGAGCTGACTAGAGAGGGTTTGGGCAGTTTCAGTTTTACGGCTGGGTGGTTGGAATTGAGGGAATCCCAAGCTGGGGACAAAACACTCTGAACCCCCAGAAGGACCAGATTGAGGGGTCCTGGTCGTGCCTACAAGCTCTGCTGTCACCTGCGTTCCTGTTGTCCAATAAACCTTCTGTTTTACTGGCTGGCTGAGAGTCACTGTGAGTCCCAGGAAGAGGGGTGCAGGACCGGACTCCCCCACACTCTGTGACAACTGGTGGCAGTGGTGGGATATACTGCACCCCGTGGACAACGCTTCCTGCAGTAAGTGACTGGGGAGCAGTAAAACTAAGGGATGATTGTAGAGGTGATTAAGCCCTGGTTGTGTGTGACCAGAGAGGACTTTTGCAGTAACAGGGTCCCCCGGGGGATTGCAGTGAGCGGTCCCAGGGGTGAAGGAGTCTGCGGATCAACCCTGGCAGATGGGTGGTGACCTCAAGAAGGGCTGGTGCACTAGGGGTCTCCCTGGAAACCCTGGGGAGCAGTGAGCACCCCGGCCTGGGAGTGGCCAGCAGGAAGATGTATGCCAAGTGGCTTAAGTGTGATCTGGTTGGGCTGTGCAAGCAGAGGGTGCTGCGCACAGGGAGGCTCACAGAAGACCAGCTGATTTCCCGGCTGGAGGAGGGAGATCACTTGAATGAACTGATCACTGTCTCTGAGAGAAGCAGCCTGATAGATGCAGTGCAGAAACCAGTGTCTGTCCCCACTGGGAGTGGTCAGCCGGCGGCTAAGGGTTTCCCGAGACCCCCCCTTCCCATGCCTAGGGGAAGGGTCAGGAGGAGCCCAGCGAACACCAAGGGCACCATGACACCCCCATCCAGCAGAGGATCCTCCTGGCAAAGCTCGCCCACCAGCAGGGGATCGTCCCGGCGACGCTCGGCATCCGTGGAGCAGAAGCGGCTGGAATGGGAGAGAGATCTAAAACTGAGAGAGCTGGAGGATCGTGAGCGACAGAGAGAACATGAAGAGAGACAAAGACAGCGAGAACAGGTGGAAAAAGTGAGAAAGAGGGAATATGAAGAATAACAGCGTCAGTATGAGCTAGAACTGGCTCGGCTGAGGAACAGTGGGGCCCCCAACTGCAAGGAGTGAGGGGGGCCCAGGACTGCGTGGAGCTTTGGTAGGTGCATTCTGGCTCAGCGTAAGGAGGGGGAGGACATGGATGACTTCATGGTTGCCTTTGAGATGGCCTCCGAGCTGCACCAGGTACATCCTGCGGACAGGCTCCAAGTTCTCACTCCCTTACAGGACCCCAAGGCCATGGCATTGTACCGCCAATTGGGAGATGCTGAGAAAGGGAACTACGAACTATCCAAACAGGCCCTGCTGTGCCAGTTCGGGCTGACACCTGAGATGTACCGAGAGAGTTTCCGGGGTCAGTATAAAACCCCTGAGGTCTCATATCTGCTACTAGCTGTCCGCATGGAGGGATACACCAGCAAGTGGGCCAGTGGGGCCCAGATGAAGGGGGACCTGGTTAAACTGCTAGGACTGGAGCAACTGTATAAGCAGTACCCATCTGACCTGAGGCTGTGTTTGAGGGACCAAAAACCAGGGGACCCGCAACATACAGGGCGGCTGGCCGATGAGTTTGTGAAGATCTGGTCGGGAGGTGGCAGGGAGGAGTCCCAAAGGAACAGGCCCACAGCGATGCAGAGAGTCTCATCATGGGACCTCCCAAAGAGGTAATAGGGAGAATCCCGTCCCAAGGAGAATGCCCAGGGACACGGCTCAGAAAGGCTGTGGCCTCAGAACAAGCTAGCTAGAGAGAGAGCGTGTCTCCATCCCTGTCTCAGCTGCTGAGTTCCAGGCTGAGTTGCAGAAAAATCCCTCATTCTGGTGGTAGATTTCACAACTCGCTACCTCGAGGCTGTGGCCTTGTCCTCTATCGAAGCAGACACTGTGGCAGATGCGAAGCTGACCATTTTCAGCCAGGTGGGGTTCCCCAAGGAAGTCTTAAAGGACCAGGGGTCCAACTTCATGTCGACCCTGCTCCGGTGCTTGTGGGAGAAATGTTGGATCCGGCACAGCTGGGCCTCAGCGTATCACCCCCAGTCCAACGGGCTGGTGGAAAGATTCAACGAGACCCTAAGGATGATGCTAAAAACATTTATGAACCAGCATCCGCAGGACTGGGAGAAGTACTTACCTCACCTGCTGTTTGCATATAGGGAGGTACCCCAGGAATCTACTGGGTTTTCGCCTTTCGAACTGTTATATGGAAGGCAGGTAAGGAGGCCCCTGGACCTGATGAGAGACGAATGGGAGGGGAAGGCCACTCCCGATGGGGAGTCAGTGGTGGAGTATGTCCTGACCTTCCGGGAAAGACTTGCCGAGCTCATGGGCCTGGCCAGGGAGAATATGGTCCGAGCCCAGAGGAAGCAGAAGGTCTGATATGACCGCACGGTGCGGGCCCGCGCCTTCGCCACCGGGGATCAGGTGACGGTTCTCATCCCCATGAGAAAGAACAAACTTCAGGACCCTGGGAAGGGCCCTTCAAGGTTGTCAAGCAACTAAATGAGATAAATTATGTGGCGGAGCTGTCGAACTGGTCATATCACCGTCGAGTGTACAATGTGAATATGATGAAGCCATA
This sequence comes from Gopherus flavomarginatus, assembly GCF_025201925.1. Taxonomy (NCBI): domain Eukaryota; kingdom Metazoa; phylum Chordata; order Testudines; family Testudinidae; genus Gopherus; species Gopherus flavomarginatus. The sequence continues at coordinate 8,570 of NW_026114609.1, read as the reverse complement.
TTATGACAGGGGAAATGTGGTGTTGGCCGTGTGTGGACATTGGGAGGAGCAGGGAGATGACGCTTTAATGGATCTATTTCCTGGGACAAAAGCTGGTTCCTCGCTGGAGGCAATTCCCCTCTCTGATCAGCTGACCCCGGCCCAGCATGCTGAGATCACAGGGGTGCTGCATCTATACCGACAGCTGTTTTCCAACCAGCCTGGACGCACTAATTTGATTGTCCACTGGGTGGAGACCGGGTCACATCCTCCTATAAGATGATCCCGTTTTTGGGTCATCGGGAAAACTGCCGAGGACCTAGAAAGAGAGGTCAGGGACATGCTGGCTTTGGGGGTGATCCAGCCATCTTCCAACCCTTGGGCCTCTCCAGTGGTGCTGGTCCCCAAAAGGGATGGGTCGATCCGGTTCTGTGTGGACTATGGAAAGCTCAATGCCATCATCGTATCTGTTGCCTACCCCATGCCCAGGCCTAATGAGCTCCTAGAGAAGCTGGGAGGCGCTCGGTACCTCACCTCCGAGGATCTTACAAAGGGCTACTGGCAAGTGCCACTAGACGCAGATGCCAGGCTGAAATCGGCCTTTATCACCCCTCTGGGGCTCTAAGAGTTTCTGACCCTGCCTTTCAGCCTCAAGGGAGTGCCAGCCACCTTCCAGCGCTTGGTGGATGAACTACTGAGGAGGATGGAGCATTTTGCCGTGACGTATATTGACAATATCTGCATCTTTAGCCGGACCTGAGAGGACCACGTGTCCCAGGTTAAACAAGTGCTGAACCGACTCCAGAAGGCTGGGTTAACCGTAAAGGCTGAGAAGTGAAACGTGGAGATGTCTGAAGTATCTTATCTGGGTCATCGGGTGGGGAGTGGCTGCCTAAAGCCGGAACCAGCCAAGGTGGAGGTGATCAGAGACTGGCCTGCTCCCCAAACCAAAAACCAGGTCCAGATCTTTATTGGGATGGTCAGGTACTATCGAAGGCTCGTGCCCCACTTTTGAGCCATAGCTGCCCCCATCACTGAGCTGTGCAAGAAGGGGAAGCCAGACAAGCTGGTCTGGACCGAGCAGTGCCAGCAGGCTCTCCGGGTGCTGAAGAAGACTCTAGTTAGTGACCCATTTCTGGCAAACCCAGATTTTGACAAGCCCTTTATGGTGTTCACCGACGCCTCAGACATGGGACTGGGGGGCAGTGTTAATGCAGGAGGATGAAAAGGGGGCGAGACACCCCATCGTGTACCTGAGCAAGAAGTTGCTACTGCGGGAGCAGAACTACGTGGCCATCGAGAAGGAATGCCTGGCCATGGGGTGGGCCCTTAAGAAACTGGAGTCATATGTCTTTGGGCGACACTTCCCTGTGTACACCGACCACTCTCCCCTGACTTGGCTGCACTAGATGAAAAGAGCCAACGCCAAGCTCCTGAAGTGGAGCCTGCTCCTGCAGGGCTATGACATGGACATGGTCCACGTGAAGGGAAGTGCCAACTGATAGTGGAAGCGATGTCCCGGAAAGTGGGGCCCTGAACTTTCCCAGGTCACTGGTCAGAGTTACCCCGCTCAGTTCAGTCTCGAAGGGGGAGAGATTTGATGCAGTAAGGACTGTCTGTGTGGGGGATGGGAGAGCTGGGGAGGACATTAGGTGAGTGACAGGATTTTTAAGCCTGTATCTTGAGCCAGGTACGGGGAGAGGGTGTCAGCACCTTTGCCCAGGAAGCTGGACAAAAGAATCGGCCGGCTGGAGGAAGGGCAGTTCAGTTTCTGTTTTGGGCTGGGTGGTTGGAATTCAGGATATCCCAAGCTGGGATCCAAGTACCCTGAACACCCAGAAGAACTAGATTGAGTGGTCCTGGTTGTGCCTCCAAGCTATGCTGTAACCTCCATTCCTGTGTTGAATAAACCTTCTGCTTTACTGGCTGGCTGAGAGTCACTGGGAGTCCAGGAAGAGGGGTGCAGGACCGGATTTCTCCACACTCCGAGACAGGAGCGGTGCTAGGTCGCTGTCTTCCCTCCTCGGCTCTGTGAGGGGACTGGGTAGAGGCCGTTCCAGCGGGGTCGGGGTGCTGGGTTCCCTCCCCGACACTGTGAGGGGACTGGGTATTGGCCTTTCCAGTGGGGGAGGAGCGCTGCCTCCCCTCCCCGGCTCTGCGAGGGGATTGGGGAGGGGCCGATCCAGCTGGGGAGGGGCGCTGCCTTCTACTACGGCTCTGCGAGGGGACTGGGGAGCGGCTGTCCAAGCGGGGGTGGGGCGCTGCCTTCCCTCCCCAGCTCTGCGAGCGGACTGGGGAGCGGACAATTCAGAGGGGGTGTGGCGCTGCCTTCCCTCCCGAGCTCTGTGAGGGACTGGGTAGAGGCCGTTCCAGCTGGTGCGGTGTGCTGGGTTCCCTCCCCAGCTCTCCGAGGGGAATGGGCAGCGGCCGTTCCTGCGGGGGCGGGACACTGCCTTCCCTCCACGGCTCTGCGAGGAAACTGGGGAGTGGCCATTCCTGCTGGGCAGGGCGCTGCCTTCCCTCTCCGACTCTGCTAGAGGACTGGAGAGCAGCTGTTCCTGCGTGGGCCGGGCACTGGGTTCCCTCCCCAGCTCTGTGGAGGGACTGGGGAGCGGCTGTTCCAGAGGGTGCCCGAAGCAAGCAACAGTGGTTCGTTGCCCAGAGTGCGAAGTGCCAATGAACACACACCCGGGAGGAGAAGCAAGCAAAGTTTATTGGGATCTCAAAGCGGTGCAAGGAGACGAACGCCTCAAATCATGCACCACTACACAAGCAGCTTTTCCCTTTTTATAAGTTTTTTTTTCTCTTTCTTCTTTCTTCCCCCACCCTCCTCCTCCTCCTTCCTCCCCTGTAGCAATTAGGTAAGCACAGGTGCATTAAGTAATCTTGGCTGCGACAGCTCGTTAGTAAGTTTTCCTTCTGCAAGTTATCTTGTCCTTCTGCTAAAGGTGCACAGGCCTTATCACCACTGCTTTAGACCGGTTTTAGCTGTGCTGCAACTGATAACTTACTGTTACACATTTCATTTCACAGCTGCTAGCTTTCTAGATCAAGAAGAGTTCAACATGGAGGAGCTTTGGTTCACTGAGGCCTACATTAATGCCTAGTGACACCAACACTGGGGAGTGGCCGTTCCTGCTGGGGTGGGGCGCTTTCTTCCCTCCCCAGCTCTGCCAGGGGACTGGGGAGCGGCCGATCCAGCGGGGGCAGGGCGGTGATTTCCCCTTCCTGCTCTGCGAGGGGACATGGACGTTGTTTTTCCTGCGGGGGCAGGGTGCTGGGTTCCCTTCCCAGCTCAGCGATGGGCCTGGGGAGCGGCCATTCCAGTGAGGGTGGGGCACTTTCTTCCCTCCTCAGCTCTGCAACGGGACTGGGTAGTGACCGCTCCTGCGGGGGTGGGGCACAGGGTTCACTTCCCAGCTCTGCGAGAGGACTGGGGAGCGGCCGTTCCTACAGGGGCGGGTCACTGTGTTTCCTCCCCAGGTCTGCCAGGAGACTGGGGAGTGGCCATTCCAGCGGGGGAGGGGCGCTGCCTTCCCTCCGCAGTTCTGCAAGACCACTGGGGAGCGGATGTTTGTGCGGGCGTGGGGCGCTTTCTTCCCTCCCCAGCTCTGCCAGGGGACTGGGGAGCGGCCTTTCCTGCAGAGTCTGTGCTTTGTGTTCCCTCACCAGCTCTGGGAGGGGACAGGGGAGTGACCATTCGAGATGAGGAGGGGCGCTGGGTTCCCGACCCAACTCTGGGAGGATACAGGGGAGGGGCAGTTCCAGCGGGGGCAGGGCGCAAACTTCCATTCTCAGCTCTGGGAAGGGCCTGGGGAGTGGTGGTTCAAGCGGGGGGGGGGGGAGCGCTGTGTTCCCGACCCAATTCTGCAAGGGGACTGGGGAGTGGCAGTTCCAGCGTGGGCGGGGCGCTGGCTTCCCTCCTGTCATAAACAGATGGTTAAGGGTTAATGTCTCTTTTACCTGTAAAGGGTTAAGAAGCTCAGTGAACCTGGCTGACACCTGACCAGAGGACCAATAGGGGGACAAGATACTTTCAAATCTTGGTGGAGGGAAGTCTTTGTTGTGCTGTTTGTTTTGTTCTTTGTTCGCTCTTGGGGCTAAGAGGGACCAGACGTGCAACCAGGTTTTCTCAAATCTTTCTGAATCAGTCTTTCATGTTTCAAAATAGTAAGTATAGCCAGGAAACGTGGATCAATCTTATGTTTGTTTTCTTTACTTGTAAATGTGTCTTTTTCTGGAAGGATTTTTACCTCTGTTTGATGTAACTTTGAATCTCAGGCTAAGCGAGGTGGGAAGGTCCCTCTAGGCTATATAAATCTGAACACCCTGTAAAACATTTTCCATCCTGATTTTACAGAGATAATTTTTACCTTTTCTTTCTTTAATTAAAAGCTTTCTATTTTAAGAACCTGATTGATTTTTTCCCTTGTTTTAAGACCCAAGGGATTGGGTCTGAACGCACCAGAGATTGGTGGGAGGTAAAGGACGGGGGGGGGAGGTTAATTCCTCTTTGTTTTAAGATCCAAGGAGTTTGGATCAGTGTAGCCTCTCAGGATAACCCAGGGAGGGGAAAGTCCAGGGAGGGGGAAAAAGAGGAGAGGGAAGGCTAATTTCTCCTTGTGTTCAGATCCAAAGGGTTTGGGTCTTGGATTCCCCAGGGAAGGCTTTGGGAGTACAGGAAGTGTGCCAAACACCATATTTTGGCTGGTGGCAGCGTACCAAATTTAAGCTGGTAATAAAGATTAAAAGTGATCATGCAGGTCCCCGCTTTTTGGACGCTAAAGTTCAAAGTGGGGAAAAAACCTTTATACCCCCCCAGAATGGACCCCGCCTGGGTGGTCTCGCTGTGGGAAGTGCATGGAGGGTCAGAGGATGCTGAATGCTCCAAGGAGAGACCCAGGAGGTAACGACTTGTGAGCTTCTTGCCCTAAAAACTTCTGCTCCAAGGGAGAGGAGGCTCCTCAAAGTCCTGACTGGTTTTGTGGGGAGCAGTTCCAGAGCATCGCCCATGGTCTCCGTGACAACTGGTGGCAGTGGTGGGATGTACTGCACCCCGTGAATGGCGCTGCTTGCAGTAAGTGACTGGGGAGCAGTAAAACAAAGGAGGGATAATGAGAACCAGGTGTGCTGAAGGCTCAGAGAGGGACGGTTTCAGGGAGCGGTTAACCTCTGGGAGTGTGTAACCAGCGAGAAGGACTGTTGGAGTAACAGGGTCCCCCTGAGGACAGCAGCCAGCAGTGTCAGGGGCAGAGGAGCTTGCCGCTCTGCCCTGGGAGAGAGGATTTTAGCAGTAGTAGGGTTCCCCTGGGGATGGCAGGAGCAGTCCCAGGGGCGGAGGAGTCTGCAGCTCGACCCTGGCAAAGAGGTGGTGACCACGAGAAAGGCTGGCACACCAGGGGTTCTTCCTGGAAGCCATGGGAGAGCCAAGAGCACACAGGACTGTGAGTCCATAGCCACTTGGGAACGGTGAAGTGATGGCCTATCACCATCTCCTTGAGAAGGACATTGTTATCCTCTACACAAAGAGGGTTACGCACGGGGAAGTTCACCAAGGCACAGTTAATCGTGAGTGGAAGGAGAAGGACACATCTGAGGAGCAGATTCCTGACCCAGATGGGGCTAGAAAAGTATCTGGGAGCAGCTGGAGCAGCAGCCAGACATCCCCGAGAGTCTGGTCTCCAAACAGATGATGGTTTTCACGATCGAGTTCCCCATCATGGGATCGGAGATGTATGGGATGGGAGCAGAGCCTGAGAGTGCGAGAGGATCGTGAGAGAGAGCAAGAGCCCGAGGAAAGCTGCAGGAGAAGCAGCAGCAGCATGGACTGGGGATGGTGGAGCAGAGAGACATAGGGGGCTGCCCAAGGGTCAGTGGGGAAACACATGGGGTGGCGAGACCCTGGGACAGAGAGAACTGTGGTGGTGCAGCCGCAGATGCTGAGGGGCTGTGTGACCTGAGTGAAGGTCCCCAGGGTGAAGCCCCCCGTCCTGCATATGGCCTGGATCCCTGTGCAGACCCAGGAGGGGTCTGGCTGGCTGGTCATTGGGGTTCTCCAGGATATTGGCTAGGAGGTCCTGTTGGGAGGTGACTGTGTCTCTTTGGGACAGGATCCAGGCCCTGCTCCTGTAACGGCCGAGGGTTTGAATTCAAATCCAGGGAACCAATTGGGTAAGATGGAAATGGTCTGTGAAAATGCAAATGACGTCGCTGGCAGCGGGGAGGGGCTGTTGGGCTCGGGATACCTGCCTACCTGTAGCCAGCCCCCTGGGGCTGAGTGGGAGGGAGAGATGCTCCCCACTCCCCCTGCACACCGGAGAGGGGGCTCACGCTGGCTCTGAGGCTGTGACTAAAGCAAGGAGCTCGCTGCCTGCCCCCACTCGAACCACCACTCCCCAGGCCCCTCCCACAGCTGGGGAGGGAAGCCAGCACCCTGCCCCCGCTCGAACCGCTACCCCCCAGGCACCTTTCAGAGGTGGGGAGGGAAGCCAGCGCCCCGCCCCCGCTCGAACCGCTACTCCCCAGGCACCTTTCAGAGCTGGGGAGGGAAGCAAGCGCCCTGCCCCCGCTCAAATCGCCTCTTCCCGCACCCCTCCCAGAGCTGGGGAGGGAAGCCAGCGCCCCCGCCCCCACTGCAACGGCCGCTCCCCGGTCCCCTGGTAGAGCTGAGGAGGGAAGGAAGCGCCCCACCCCTGCAGGTCTGCACACAGGCCATGGCCATGGCCGGGAGTGCAGCGCAGAAGCTGCTCCAGCCCTGCAGCCTGCGGGGCAGCGCAGTGGGGGTGGGGGCAGCACGGAGCAGGCAGGGCCCCAGGTGGCGGGGGGCGGAGACACACGTGGGGTGGACACGCTCCTGCCAGGAGCTGCCTGATTCACCCCCTGCCCGGGAGCTGCAGGAGGGGGCCCAGATCATGGCTAGGCTGCAGAGCTCGGAGCCCAGCTGGGCCCAGGAGTGAGGGGGAATGGGGGAGCTGGGGTGTAGCGGGGGTTGGAGCCGAGAGTTGGTTGGAGATGGGGCTGTACCACTGCCGCTTGGCGGCGGGGGGGGCCCTCCAGCTTTTATTTTTGCTCCGCCCCTCACATCCCAATATTTCATCTTTTACATCTGGTTACTCTAGCCTGATATGAAGGAGGATGTCTGGACCAAGGGGCCAGGGACTGGCCTTTGCTAGAGAAACCACTGTCAAGTTTTAGCCAATTAGGACAAGTCAGCAAATAAGAACAACTTCAGGTATCAGTAACTGCTACAGGTTGCAAATTCCTACATGCAGCAGTTTCTAGCACTACACCTGCACAGCTCTGCTCCCCGGCTCTTCTCGGGCTCCTGCTCTCTCCTTAGCTCTGCCCCACTCTCGCCCAGGCAGTTCCAGCTCACATGGAGGATGGGACCCTCTGGCCTGGTGACTCTCTCATTACACTGCCTGGCCTGTCAGTGCAGTTAACTTGGAGCTTTGGCCTCTCCCCATTGTCCCTGGGGACAGTCAGTCTCAGGGTCCTGATTTCCCATTGATCATTCCCCCCTTCTATTGGTGCTGGGAACTAGCCAACCAACACCCCCCCCACACACACACACTAAGTTTTAGTAAAGGGCCAAGAGCCCCCCTTACACAAGCCAGCCCCATGAGGGTCACCGATGTGCAGAGAAGGCAGCACAAGCTGGTCCCATGGTGTAATGGGCAGCACTCAGGACTCTGAAACCTGTAATCTGAGTTCAAATCTCAGTGGGATCTTGTGTTGGCTTGTGGTCATAGACGGCAGGTTATATACATTGTGGTGCTCGGGCTCCAGGAATATTCAAGGCTGGGGGCCCCTGCTCCAGCAATATTTGGAGTTGGGTCTCTTCTCCTGGCCCCCCTGCCTGGCACCCCTCCCCTCTGCTGTGGTGCATCCCTGCCTGACAAAAAGCAGCATGTGCCTGTCCCCTGCCTGCTCCTGTTGCTGGAGTAGAGGGATTCGGGCAGAACTGCTGCCCCAGAGTCCTAGTGCAGGATGCCCTCAGCTTTCTCCAACACCCCCAACCCTGAGCTACTCTGAAACCTGATACTCTGCCCAGTCCTGAGCCCCTCCTGCATCATGAATCAATCATCCTCAGCCATACGCTCCTGCCCAGAGGGTGCACTCCTTCCCATCCCAGAGCCTGCACCTCTCACCCCTTCCTACAACCCTGCGGAGCCTGCACCCAAGCACCCAAACTCCATCCTAAAGACTGAACCCGTGCACCCTCCTGCACCCTAATCCCCAGCCCAGCATCTGAAGCCCAGACCTCCCCCCTAAATCCCCTCCCAGAGCCTTAGGCAGGTGTGGGTGGAGTTTGGGGGGCGGTGTTCTGGGCACCACCAAAATTTATACAAATTTGCCACCCATGCTTATGGTAAAGCCCCAGAGCTCAACTTCCCTGTCTCCAGCTGTGTAAGAGTGATCTTTCCCCTCCTGCTGGGTGACTCACACCTCCTAGAGCCAGGCTTTGGCTGGGATGGCTACAATGGTTAGGGCTCTAGAACTGCTATACTGATAGTTGGGATTCTTGCTGCTGCACCTCATGTTTCACAAGCTTGGCCCTGTGCTTCCTACCACACGTTCCTCTGGCCCAC